>NW_027364971.1:0-153478 GCF_046119375.1 Phyllobates terribilis | reverse complement strand
CCTTAGTCTCTGTAGCAGATCATAACAGTAAGTCCAGCCATAAAAAAAAAAATTTTCTCTAAGGAAAGACCTCCAGTTTTCCATCATGGTCTCGGTGCAAGATTTGGCTCAACGCTTGCAGGGACTCTCTCTGGAGGTGACCAAGCTCCAACAACACGTGAGTAGCTGTTCTGGAGCGCATTTTGTGGAACCTAAGGTACGTCTGCCTGATCTATTTTTTGGCAAACAGCAAGATTTTTTTTCTTTTAAAAATGCTTGTCTATTATATTTTCGTTTGAGACCCGGATCCTCTGGTGATGAATCACAGCGCATATTGATCATAATGTCACTTTTGCGCAAAGATCCTCAGGGATGGGCCTTCTCTCTCCAACCTAGTGATCCGTGCTTTAGATCAGTGGATAGTTTTTTTTCTGCTTTGGGTTTGTTGTACGATGATCCTGATCGTGTCTCATCTGCTGAGTCTGAATTAAGACGTTTGAGGCAGGGATCCGGTAATGTGGAAAAATATTGTTCTCACTTCCGTCGGTGGTCTGCCCAGGTGGGGTGGAACGATTCTGCTTTGAAAAGCTTGTTTCTTGCAGGGCTATGTGAAAGGGTAAAGGATTTACTGATTGCTTATCCCACACCTGGAAACTTGCAGGAGGCAATGCAATTAGCTATACGGGTGGACAGGAGACTGCGTGAAAGGGTTAATGAGAGCAAATCCTCTGCTATGTCAGCTTCGAGTCCTGAGAGGTTCTGTGCTGACAATGGAGAGCCGATGGAAATTGGGGCGATGGCACCCCGCTCTCAGGAAAAAGACCGCCGACTTTCTGAAGGCTTGTGTTTCTATTGCGGAAGCTCTGGTCATTTTATTAAGAGCTGTGTGCTTCGTAAGAAGAAAGAAAAAAAAATGGTCAGTCATGCTCGTATTGCCTGTTTAAATTCTAAGGAAGTATTCCTATCTGCCACTACTGCTGCTCAGGATGAATTAATTGAATTTCGGGTATTTGTGGATTGTGGATCTACTCTGAATGTGATTGATGGGGGATTCTTGGAAAAACTTAGATTAGAACCTAAAACTTTGTCATCCCCTATTGCTGTGGTTTCTGTCGATGGCTCTCCCTTGAAGAGTGTTACTCACAAGGTCTGTGAATTTCCCCTCACTATTAATGGTATTCATCAAGAGAATTTGGATTTGGTGGTATTGGATAATTTGCCTTCTCCAGTAATATTGGGGTTACCCTGGTTAAAATTGCACAATCCTGTACTGGATTGGTCTACCAATGAAATTAAGTCCTGGAGCCCTAAGTGTTATGACAAGTGTTGTAACGGGCGCATTGCTGCTGTGGATAGAGGGGAATTGCCTGTACCTATTCAGGATTTTTGGAGAGTTTTTTCTGAGGAGGAGTCGCAGGTTTTGCCTCCCCATAGAGACTATGATTGTACCATTGAATTTGTCCCTGGCGCGACTCTTCCTAAGAGTCGTTTATTTAATCTTACTATTCCTGAAAGAAAGGCTTTGGAAGAATACATACAGACAAGCTTGGCCGCCGGTCACATTAGGCCTTCCAAGTCTCCTGTGGCTGTTGGATTTTTTTTTGTAAAAAAAAAAGATGGCGGTTTACGTCCTTGTCTGGACTTTCGTGAGATTAATAAAATTACTGTACGCAATCCTTACCCACTGCCATTGATTCCTGATTTATTTAACCAGTTAGTGGGGGCCAAGTGGTTCTCTAAAATTGATCTCCGGGGGGCATACAATTTGTTGCGCATGAAGGAGGGTGATGAATGGAAGACTGCTTTTAACACTCCTGTGGGTCATTTTGAGAATCTGGTTATGCCTTTTGGTCTTACCAATGCTCCAGCATTTTTTCAGAATCTTATTAATGATATCCTTAGACCTTTAATCGGCAAAAATGTGGTTGTGTATTTGGATGACATTTTGATTTATTCGCCGGATCTGGAGTCTCATTGGCGGAGCGTACGTGAGGTATTACAGTTATTAATGGACAATTCGCTTTTTGCTAAGCTGGAGAAATGTGAGTTCGCTGTACAGAGAATTAGTTTTTTGGGCTACATTATCTCCAGTGAAGGTTTTGAGATGGACCCGGTTAAAGTTCAAGCTGTGCAGGAATGGCCTAGGCCTATTGGTTTGAAATCAATACAGAGGTTTTTGGGTTTCGCCAATTATTACAGAAAATTCATAAAAAATTTTTCTATTATTGTCAAACCGCTGACCGATCTCACCAGGAAAGGTGCTAATGCGGTTCAGTGGACTTCTGAGGCCATTGAAGCTTTTGTGTTTCTAAAGGAGAGGTTCACCTCTGCTCCCATCCTTATGCAGCCTGATGTGACTAAGCCGTTTTTGGTTGAGGTTGATGCTTCTTTGGTGGGGGTTGGTGCGGTGTTGTCTCAGGAAAACAAGGATGGAGTACATCCCTGTGCCTTTTTTTCAAAAAAATTTTCCGAGACTGAACTTAATTACGATATTGGTAATCGGGAATTGCTGGCGATTAAACTCGCATTTGAACACTGGCGTCATCTCTTGGAAGGTGCTGAATTTCCCATTCAGGTTTTCACTGATCATAAAAATCTGATCTATCTTGATGCTGCCAAGCGCTTGAATGCCCGTCAGGCTAGGTGGGCACTTTTTTTCTCGCGGTTTAATTTTTCCGTTACTTACATCCCGGGTACCAAGAATGTTAAAGCGGATGCTTTGTCTCGCAGCTTTTCTCCCATGGTCGGTCTTGAGGAGGAAGAGGAGACCATTTTACAAGAAGGTGTTGTGATTGCTGCTTTGGACTCCGTTTTGGAGGATGAGATTCTTAAAGCACAGGAGAATGCCCCATCTAACACTCCCCATGGGAGGTTGTTTGTGCCTAGGACCTTTAGGAGAGATTTGTTTGTTGAGTGTCATGAGTCTCGGTTGGCAGGTCATCCAGGAATTTCTGAGACCAAGAGACTTGTGGGTCGCAGTTTTTGGTGGCCTGGATGGCAGAAGGAAGTCATTAAGTGGGTGCGCCAATGTACTGTGTGTGCAAGATCCAAGTCTTCGCATGCTCCTGCTGCGGGGTTGCTTTGCCCTCTGGAGGTTCCTAGTGCACCTTGGACACATCTGGCTATGGACTTTATTACTAACCTTCCTCCCTCTGAAGGTTTCACGGTCATCTGGGTGGTCATGGACCGTTTTAGCAAGATGTGTCACTTGGTTCCCTTTATCAAACAGCCTTGCGCTAAGACACTCGCCAAGGCCTTTGTCAAGGAAATTGTCAGACTACATGGTGTTCCTACTGACATTGTTTCTGATAGGGGACCTCAGTTCGTGGCTCGTTTTTGGCGTGCCTTTTGTGACAGGTTGGGAGTTCATTTGTCGTTTTCATCCGGATATCATCCTGAGTCTAATGGCCAGACAGAAAGGAAGAACCAGGATGTTGAGCAGTTCTTGCGTTGTTTTGTGGCAGACAATCAAGAGGGGTGGTCTGAGTTTCTGCCACTTGCTGAATTTGCTCTTAACAACCATACATCCTCTTCTGCTGGGTGTTCGCCTTTTTTTTGTTGTTCTGGGAGACATCCGTCTTTTGGGTCATTTTCCAAATTGGTTTCGGCTGTGCCTGAGGAGGAGAGTTTTTCCGGTGATTTGGAGAGAGTTTGGACGGATGTGCGTGGTAATCTTCAGGAGGCTAACAAGAAATCTAAGAGGTACTTTGATAGGAAATGGCAAGAGGTTTTGTTTGCTGTTGGTGACATGGTTTGGTTGTCCTCTAAGAATCTGCGATTGAGGATTCCTTCTAAAAAATTGGGTCCCAAGTTCGTAGAGCCCTTTAAGGTACTTCAGATAGTTAACCAATCTGCTGTTAGGCTGGAGGTTCCTACGTCCTGGAGGATTAATCCGGTGTTTCATGTTTCTCTGTTGAAAAAAGCTGATGTGTCGGATGGAGACGCCTCTGTCACTGTTCCTCCGGTGGTGGAGGACGGGGAATATGAAATTTCCCGCATCCTAAATTCTAGACGGTATAGAGGGAGTTTGCAGTATCTCGTCGCTTGGAAGGGTTTCGGACCTGAGGATAACTCATGGGTGAGGGCGGATGATGTTTCTGCTCCCAGACTTGTCCGAGCGTTTCACAGGAGGTTTCCTGGTAAGCCTGGGCCTAGGGGATCTGGAGGATCCTCTTAGAAGAGGGGGTACTGTTACAACTCTCCTGTTAGTTTTTTTTTAGTTTGCTGGTCACATGACCATTTTGCCTATTTAATCCGGCTCCGCCCTCCTGGCTTTGCTGGACTTCATTTGTATTTACTACTGTTGAGCTAGCTTGTTGCTCTGTTGCCGTTCTCTGTTAGTTTTGCTAGGTCTTCTGACCCCTATGCCTTTTTGTTGTGTGTTTGTCTTTGACTGCTACTATTTCTGCTAGGAGGTGTCCAACTTTTCCCAGTCCCTAGATCTTGTAGGGATCCCTCCCTCACATCTATAGGTCTGCGTTCAGACTAGCCGAGGACTTTAGCGGGTCTGATCGCAGGATCAGGTTCCCCGTTACATCGTAGGGATCTAGTTTAGTTCTATTGTAGGGACAGATCTCCTCTCTTTCCTTAGCCTATGTAGCAGATCATAACAATTAGCCCTTAAAATATAAAATGGCCACCGTATTAGCCCCCAAACTGTATAATGGCTCCCACATTAGCTTCCACACTATATAATGCCACTCCACATTTTTTAAGGGCTCCTACAGTAATCTCTATAATGTATGAGGGCCCCACACACTGTTTCAGGGTCCCACACAGTAACCCCCACACCGTATGAAGGTCTCCAATTGTTTATGTTTAATGAAAGTAAAAACATCATACACTCACCTAATCCAGGATCCTGACGAGTTCACCGGCAAGGCGCGGGCAGAACAACGAGCTGGAATTGCACTGGCGCATGCACAGGATGCTAGAGTCTCGACTGACGTACTGTACATGCATTAGCAAGAAAAAACTGAAAGTCTGAACTGAAACGTAAATTGATGTGCATGCAAATTGTAAATGCATGTTCACAAAAGGTTTTAATATTAGAGTTAGGACTGTCCCATAAGGGTTGCCTTGACGTTGCGGGATAGCTTTTACATTATTTTGATCAAAATTATGCTTACTAAATACCCTATATTATTTATTATTATTTTTGCACTGCGCGATCTAACCATTTACTTCCAGTTATTTGGGTATTTTGCTTGTTTTTGGTTTTTCTCTGTACATGCATTAGCGCCTCGGTCGTTCTATAGATCGCAGGCTTAAAGCAACCCATAGTCTACAGAAAGGAAAGCGGTAGTGTACGGAAATCATATCTCCCTGCTCTGCCACAGAGCTTACAGTAGCTGTATTGACAGTTAAGGGTATCATAGCTCTGGGTGTGTCCCTCAGAGCGCAGGGCCCGAGGCAACCGCCCCCGCTGCCCCCTGGTAGCTACACTACTGATAGAAGAGTACCTGTCCATTTGCCCTGGGCATCATTATACTAATGGAGTTTGCATCTTAAAGGTCCTTTTACAAGTGGCGATGATTGGGCCAACGAGTGATCGCTCCTGACTGCTGGTGTGTAAATATATCAACTGATCTAACAGAAAAATATTCATAAGATCGCAGTAATGATTATCTGTCACATACAATGGCGTTAATTGTAACTTTTTCTGCCCCAAATGAGCACCAATTAATAAGAAGTCGATTGTTTCTAGCCCACATAAAAGGTCCCCTGGGTGAAGATTTCCCTTGCCCCCGAGTGTGCGGACTGTTGACTACCGACCAATGGTCTCCAACTTCCACTTGTTGCGATAATACAATTCCCAAGATGCCCAGGCAGCACGTGTGCCAGCACCAAGAGTGCATGTGTAACGACCGGAACGCCGGTAAATGTGTATGAGGAATACGGCGCTGCTATGAATGACTCCAGCCTTTGTATAGTGGCAAATAACTTTCTTTTTACTGGTCACAAAAATGACAAGGTTAAACAATTCTACAAAATATGGGCCACAACAGCCACTAACACAAAATACAAGTTATGCAACCCGAGAGAGCCCAAGTGCCAATCTCGCGGGGATGAGCCAATCTACCCCTGGGCTATGCCGCTCCCACCCTTATTCAGTACAGGGCCTACCCAGGATGTTACCGCGGACGTGGCACGTGGTCCTCCCAGGAATATAACCTTACACCCCCCTCCCACACTAATACAATGAGATCTGGGTACCCTTGTTTTCCCCTTAGAGAACACTCATATATATTTTACCAACGCGTTACCTATACAGTGTACAGTTTCTCTTCTTACAAGAGCAAAGAGAAATCTCTCAGACTTAATGCATATACAAACAGGTAACAAACTAAACCTTTAACTAAACTCTGATCTCCGGCCACAGGGTTTGATCAGTTTCTCCATCTCACCAAGCTCTCCAGCACATCCAGGTGTCAGCAGGAATTAGAATCAATCTCAGGTCTCAAAGTGTAGTTCACAACAGGGCTCCTTTGTAGTATCCACGTACACAGTCTTAGTATACCAGATCCTTCACAATCTCTGGATCAAGCCTGCTCAGTCCATCAGCAGTGATATACACCAGGCAGTTCTCAGCACACTGGAATCACTAACTAGCTTTCCCTAACTGACTACACAGTTGGTGACCGGTCACATATCTCAGTTACTCACAGGGCACAGCTTCTCCTTGAAGACAAAGTCTGGCTCCAGTCTGTATAAGCTCTCCAACGTCAAACAGCTTTAGACGCACATCGCCTTCTCTCTCTCTGGACTTCCTGGATCTCTCTTTTCCCGGGCTTTTTTATTACTTGTTTCTTGCTGACCCCTAATGGCCGGACTAAGTCATTGCAGGGAAATTTACACTGTCATAAATATGAGCTCATTGCTAGAAAGAAATGTCAACATGTTACACTCCACCCCACTCACAATTTGGCGTCCCGACAAATGGTTTCATACCACTCATATGTAACACATACTCCTCAGGATTATATCGTATCGGGAGAACACCAGCTGTGCTCCTCTCCGATCTCCACAAACCAGTACCTGCCGAGCTCGATGGAGGGACCACCGCATCTAGTGTAACAGTAACATCAGGGGCGGTGTCTGGAACACCTGGAACTTGTGCTATCGGACTCTGCATGTCCGATGGTCTCACCACAAAGTCATCCCAACAGTCGCATTCAACATTGCTCGGTGCAACTGCCCTGGGTGGCGCAGGTGACTCAGGGTGACAGGCAGGTGTGTCGGACATACACCTCTTTAGCCAGTTCTGGTGCATTGTGCGACGGGGTCCAATGCACCCTTCGGGAACTACTCTGTACACACTTTCCCCTGGGAATACCCTTTCCACTACTGTGTAGGGCATTTCCTCCCACCTGTCGCTCAACTTCCCTCCCGGACGCGTGACTCGTACTAGCACCTTATCACCCACCCGGAACTCATCTAGGTGCACCGGCCCCCGATCTCGGTGGGGATGATCCTGCACATGGTCTTTTACTATCCGGTGGATTTCACGCAACCTTCGGCGATGATCCTGGACCCACTCACTGGCTGTATGATATTCTGGTTCATCGGGTACAGTGAGACTAAGTTCTTCAATCTCTTGTCCAGGCCGACCGAACATCATCGCGTACGGAGTGAATCCTGTGGTGCTATGGACCCGATTGTTATAGGCCCACATAAGTTCTGGGAGGAACTCAGTCCATCGCTCCTTCTGCCTCTGTTCAAGCATTCTCAGCATCTGGAGCAGGGTTTGGTTGAACCGTTCACAGGCCCCATTTCCCTGCGGATGATAGGGCGTTGTCCGGGATTGCTGAATCCCATAGACTTGCAGCAACTCTGTTATGAGCTGACATTGGAAGCAAGCACCTTGATCTGAATGTATCCTTTGAGGACATCCATAAACCTGGATGAAATGCTTACAAATTGCCTCCGCTGCAGACTTAGCAGTCTGATCCTTGGTGGGGACAGCGACGGCAAACTTAGTAAAGTGATCAGTCATGACCAGACATGACTGATGACCACTTCTGGTGTACCCAATTGACAAATAATCCACCATTAGCACTTCCAGTGGGGCAGACGTCACGATTGTCTGGACAGGAGCCCTCTGCTCTGGGGACTGATTCAGCTCACATGCCCGGCACCTACCACACACCTCTCTCACAACTTCTTCTAAGCCAGGCGTGTACACGTACCGGTGCAGCCAACGATAAGTTTTCTCAGGCCCGAAATGTGCACCCCGCGTATGAGCTTCCTGGGCAATGTCCGGAGCCACTGAAGCTGGAATTACTACCTGCCAACGGTACCCCAGCTCCACTGCTATGTAGATCCAGCGATAGAGTATCCCCTCCGCTATGACCAATCGATCCCACTGCCTTAGCAGCTTTTGTCCTTCGGCTCCCTGCCGGGCTCTTGCTCTCCCATCGGGCCAGGACTTTTGACTCAGCCATTTCTTTACTCGTGACAGTTCGGAGTCTGCGTCCTGTAACTCAGCCCACTCTTGACGAGTCTTACCCAGCAACGTGGCGACCCGTGTCGCCACCCCACTTGAACGTGCCACGTCCACAAACACAGGCAATCGCCTCAAATCGGGGATCTCAGTATCCTCGAGGTCTTCATCCACCCCATGCTCGGGTGCGCCTCGTGTCACTCGTGATAATGCGTCAGCATTGGAGTTCTCTTTACCCGAACGGAACCGAATCCGGTAATTAAACTTGGACATCCGAGCTACCCATCTCTGCTCCAGGGCTCCAAGCTTAGCGTTTTCCAAGTGTGCAAGCGGATTATTGTCCGTCATCACGAGAATCTCGGAACCAGCCAGATACTCCGCAAACCTCTCAGTCATGGCCCACACCAGGGCCAACATCTCCAGCTTAAACGAGCTGTAATTGTCCGGATTTCGCTCGGTGTCCCGTAGAGACCGGCTAGCATACGTGATGACCCTCTCATGCCCATCTTGTTCTTGGGTTAACACAGCTCCCAGACCATTGAGACTTCCATCCGTGTACAGGGTGAACGGTTGGTCAAAGCGAGCATACGCCAATAAAGGTGCCTGTACGAGGGCGGCCCTGACCCGATCAAATGCCTGGTGCTGTCGGTCAGTCAACTGAATTGGCTGATTCTTGGGCCCCTGTGCCGTCCCTCTCAACAACTCATTCAGTGGTTCAGCCACCTTAGCAAAGTCCTTCACAAACTGACGGTAGTATCCAGCTAAACCAAGGAACGCTCGTACTTCTCTCACGGTCTTGGGACGGGGCCACCCCTGAATGGCCTCAATTTTACTCGGTGCTGGTCGCACACCCTCAGCAGACACTACATATACATACTACAATACTCAATCTGTGTCTGGAACAAGTGACATTTCTTTGGCTTGATCTTAAGTCCATTGTCTCTCAGTCGGTGCAACACTTGCCGGAGCTTCTTCAGGTGGTCGTCGAATGAATCTCCAAATATAATCACATCATCCAAATAGATCAGCACGGACTTGAAATTGTAATCGCCCAAGCAGTATTCCATTAACCGCTCAAAATGTTCCTGGAGCATTAGTCAGTTCGAAGGGCATTCGATTAAATTCGTACAGTCCCATCGGCAAGATGAATGCTGTCTTCTGACAATCTAGAGCTGCCACGGGCACCTGCCAGTAGCCGCTGGCCAGGTCAAGAGTGGAGAAGTACTTCGCCTTTCCCAGGGCAGACAGGGATTCCTCGATCCGGGGCAATGGGTAGGAATCACGTACTGTATGCGCATTCAGCTTACGGTAATCAACACAAAACCGTATGGTCCCATCCTTTTTCCGGACCAGTAAGACCGGTGCGGCCCAAGGACTTTGACTCGGCCGGATCACACCATTATCCAGCATCTGCGCCAGCATTCCTTTGACCTTCTGATAAAGACTTGGTGGGATCTGGCGATATCTCTCCCGAATTGGGGGGGTGTTTCCCGTGGGTATCTCGTGCTCCACAGCCTTGGTGCAACCAAAGTCTTCATCTCCCCTGGAGAAGGCAGCCTGATATTCCCACAGCGCAGCCTCCAGTCTGCGAGCCTGTTCGGGAGTCAACTGGGACTCATCCACTCCCATTATTTCCATAATTCTTCTGCCATTCCACTCAGGCGTGGGGGATTCTTCAGCTGTCGTCTGCATCGACAGGGTCCAGGCGGTCCGGCGGTCTACCCTCAGTGTGAACTGGCTTTTGGGGATGACTCCTTCACCACACGCATACACGTCAGCCAGCTTCGTGCCCACTGCCAGAGTCACCTCATGATTCTGCAGATTCAGACACCTCACTGGTACACTTCCATCTTGCACAATGGCCAGTGTTCGGGTTATCATCGGGCTACCCGTATCTTCTGACCGTCCCACCGGTTCCAGAATCACCTCCACACCATTCAGTTTCCTGTGCGTCCCTACTGGCATCAACACAAGCTTCTCTTGACCCGGAGCGATTACAACGGCAGACCCGCGTGGGACATACACCGCTCCCACTGCTTTTCCTTCAGCCGAACTCTTTTGAATGCCGCACGAACGGACCACCTGTTGCAGGGCCCTCTGAGTGGCTTTGTGGGGTGTCGCTCGTTTCCAGTATCTCGGACCATCACGCTCACACAAAAGGGAGTCCAGTTCTCTCAGGATATTCATTCCCAGAACCACCGGGAGATTCGGCCTCGCCTGAGTCTTCACGAGCACCACTCCTTTGGTTCCCAACTCATGGGCGCACAACTGTACTCTCATCCAAGCGATGCCTGCCTCTGGAATTTCTTCATCATTAGCGGCCTTCAGCCTTAGCAGGTGTCCTGACTCCGTTTTGACAGTCTCTTCGAAGTGCGTCTTGAAAAATTCCATCGGCATGGTCGTCACCTCCGATCCGGTATCCACCAAGCACGCCACCTTTTTTCCTGCAAACTGCACATCCAACATGGGACTCTCTGCAATCAGATCCTCGGAACAGTCATTGGGCGCTGATTTTCATTCCTGCCTTGCCGTATGCCCAACTACAGCAAGGGCCTCTCTTTTACCGATGGCGGGACTTCAGCTGGCAGACTGCTTGGGCAGTACCGCTGCATATGCCCCAGTTCTCGGCATCGCCAACATTGAACTGGTGTTCTTGCCCTACCTCCGGATGCCTCAGGTCTAGGAGCAGTCGGCGTCCTTCCTGAGGTATAGGGGGGTTGATCATAAAGGGGAATAGAGGGATTCGTCAAGGCCAAGCATATCGGAGGCATTCCCCGAACTTGCATCTGTTGTACCTGTTCCGTCAGATTTTCCACGGTTTTCTGCAAAGCAGCCAGCTGTGCCTGAACAGGATCTGGTCTCGGCTCTCTTGTGTAAGCCACTTGCAGGCTACTCCACTGCAGAGCAGGCTTCACTTCCAAAGTCCGTGCTACCGCCTCTTCCTGTATTTCGGCATAGGTGACACCAGGGGTATTTCGCGCCTTCAGCAACAATTCGCTCCTTAGCACCTCACTCCGTATCCCCTCGATGAACTGATCCCGAAGAATGGTGTCGACATCGGCTTCAGTACCCACGGTTACAGGCGACTTCTTTTTGATCTCTTGTTGCAATTCCTCCAGCGCTATAGCATACTGGATCAGGCTTTCCCCGTCTCTCTGGGTCCAGGAAAAACTGTACTCGTAGTTGCCCTGCTGCCGCCACCTGATCAAATGCTTTCCCTAGTATCCGGATGATGTCGTCGACCGTCTTTCGCCTATCCTCGGATTTTAACAAGACAACTTCACGGGCATCCCCCTCCAGAGCATTCAGCGCGACTTCCGGTTGCAGCTGAGAGCTGACACCGTGCAAGGCAATGGCATTCTTCAACCTGCCTACCCAATCACTGAACAGCAAGTTATACCCATCAAACTTGGCCAGGTGGTTAAGTAGCATGCCCGTTGCAGAGCAACCAACTAACCGGTCTCTACGGGAGAAGGGGGGTGGAGTACTACAGCGGACGCGGCAGCACCTTCCGCGCTACTGTCACCATTCATGGCGAGCACCGTATCCTGCCGACTACGCCAAGATGTAACGAATGTCGAATGTGTATGAAGAATACGGCGCTGCTATGAATGACTCCGACCTTTGTATAGTGGCAAATAACTTTCTTTTTACTGGTCACAAAAATGACAAGGTTAAACAATTCTACAAAATATGGGACACAACAGCCACTAACACAAAATACAAGTTATGCAGCCCGAGAGAGCCCAAGTGCCAATCTCGCGGGGATGAGCCAATCTACCCCTGGGCTATGCCGCTCCCACCCTTATTCAGTACATGGCCTACCCAGGATGTTACCGCGGACGTGGCATGTGGTCCTCCCAGGAATATAACCTTACACCCCCCTCCCACACTAATACAATGAGATCTGGGTACCCTTGTTTTCCCCTTAGAGAACACTCATATATATTTTACCAACGCATTACCTATACAGTGTACAGTTTCTCTTCTTACAAGAGCAAAGAGAAATCTCTCAGACTTAATGCATATACAAACAGGTAACAAACTAAACCTTTAACTAAACTCTGATCTCCGGCCACAGGGTTTGATCAGCTTCTCCTTCTCACCAAGCTCTCCTGCACATCCAGGTGTCAGCAGGAATTAGAATCAATCTCAGGTCTCAAAGTGTAGTTCACAACAGGGCTCCTTTGTAGTATCCACGTGCACAGTCTTAGTATACCAGATCCTTCACAATCTCTGGATCAAGCCTGCTCAGTCCATCAGCAGTGATATACACCAGGCAGTTCTCAGCACACTGGAATCACTAACTAGCTTTCCCTAACTGACTACACAGTTGGTCACATATCTCAGTTACTCACAAGGCACAGCTTCTCCTTGAAGACAAAGTCTGGCTCCAGTCTGTATAAGCTCTCCAACGTCAAACAGCATTAGACGCACATCGCCTTCTCTCTCTCTGGACTTCCTGGATCTCTCTTTTCCCGGGCTTTTTTTTAACTTGTTTCTTGCTGACCCCTAATGGCCGGACTAAGTCATTGCAGGGAAATTTACACTGTCATAACTATGAGCTCATTGCTAGAAAGACATGTCAACATGTTACACATGTAATGCCCATTCGAGGGTCACAATAGCTCAAGTATCACCCTGACGGCAGGACCAGTGGAAGAGCGTTGTCTGTGCTGGTGTTCAGTAATGAAGAGGACTGAAGAATGAGGAGAGATGAGTATCTGTATGTCTGGTCTGGGGGTCCGTGTTTGTCTAGGAGACAGGGTCTGAGGTCTATAATTAGGGGATTTGGTGTGGGGTCTGTATTTATCAGGGGGGGGCTCCGGTCTGGGGTCAGTATTTAGGAGGTTTGTATTAATTTAGGGGTCTGGTCTGGGGACAGTATTCAGGAGCTCTGGTCTAGGGTTTGTATTTAGAGGTCTGGTCTGGGGTCTGTAGTTAGGTGGTTTGATCTGGGTTATGAATTTATTTGGGTGCTCTAGGTCTGTATTGCTGAAGGGGGTTTGGTCTGTGTGGAACATTTCTGGGTTTCAGCTGTCTATTAGGGGGTTAGGTCTTGGGTCTGTATTTAGGATGTCTGGATTGTGTATTTATTTAGGGTTTCTGGTTTTGGTTTTAGGGTCCGTAATACTTTAGTGGGTCTTGTCTGAGACTTTTTTTACATCAGAGGATCTGGTTTGGGTGTCAGTATTTATTTAGGGGTCTGAGATCTATAATCAGGGGAACTGGTGTGAGGTCTGTTTTTATACTGGGGGCTTGCCTGGGTTTTGCATCTAGAGGCCTATTCTGAAGTCATTAATTTCAATGGTGTGGTTTGGGAATAGAAAGAGAGACACACTATGTGGCACACTACACGTGGTATTGAAATTTTAACCACACCCTAGTCACACCCCATAGCCACACCCATTTATCATTTCTTATACCCTGGTAGGTGGAGATGTCAGTAGGGTCATGGTAGAAGTGATGGACATTTAGTAGATATCCGGGACTGCAGGATGTAGACCCAATTCTGGGACTTTCCTGCTAAATCCCCTATGGATTTAGGAGTCTGCAGCAAACTACACAATAATATTTATGCATTTTCCTCCTTATTTTAGCAGCGTTTTTATTGTACTTTTTATTGTACAGAAAATCTTTAATTCTACAATTATAAAAGTAACTATGTTTTATTAAAAAAATACATTTTTTTCAGGCTCCACATAAAAGCATCTATCGAAAAAAAGCACCAAAACAGCCCAATTCAGTAGCATCTTTAGATGCAGAGTGGGTGGTAGTTTAATGAAATCACGTACACTTTGCATTTCATGCTGCAGGTCTCCTTAGAGAGGGAAAATCATCACAGCTCAGGTAACATTTATAGGACTCAAGCCGTGGGAGGTCTGCAGTATATACATCAAAAAGGAGACACCGAGACTGCTGTTTATACATCACATTGGAGACACTGAGACTACAGTATATACATCACATAGGAGACACTGAGATTGCTATATACACATCACATAGGAGACACTGAGACTGCTGTAGATATAATGGAACTGCTGTATATACTGTACATCACATAGAATACACTGGGACCGCTCTATATACATCACATTGGAGACACCTAGACTACTGAATATACGTCACATACGCCACACTGAAACTGCTGTTTAAACATGACATAAAATACACTTAGACTGCTGTATATACAGTATATACTGTATATAACATAGGAGACTGCAGTATATATATATATATATATATCACATAAAAGGCACTAAGACTGGAGTATATATCACAAAGAATACACTGGGACTGCTTTATATCCATCCCATAGGATACACAAAGACTCTGCCGTATACACATCATATAGGATGCACTGAGATTCTGCTGTATACATCACATAGGAGACATTGGGACTGGTGCATTCATCATAAGGAACAAGACTGGAAAACAGAGAGCAATAACTCTGCCCAAAAGGAATGAAATCCTTCATTGCATGCGCTGAGCGTTCAGTAATGAATGCTGCATTCTCACTCGCAGTCTCAGGAAGAATTAAAGGGAAAGAAGAGATGACATCACGTGGGACAGAGGTCCCCACTCCTGCTGTAAGGTATGGAAACGGTCATTCTATCGGTCTCTGTAGCACAAGAAGAAGAATAGATGAGAAAAGACGGGATTACGTACATGTCGCATTATGATGATGTTCCGCACATCGGGGCAAATTTATCACAACCGTCCACATGAAAATCTGTTGTCGCAGAGTCGCCGTTAGCTGTTTGGAAAATGTAAATTTGCTCTGAATGACAGTTTTTATTTTCGCTGGGTCACCTGATGCTTGTGCTGGGAGATGTCATGTGACGGAATGTTGAGGTTGATGATGGCACAGAAGACTTTGTGATGTCACCATTAAGGTATATAAGGAGGCTCCACCCACTTGGAGCTCGTGTCCCATTCGCCATACCTTGGTGCTGAGATATTCCCTAGAGATAATGAGGTTAACCTTATTGTTTTTGTGCTGTACCTTGTTCTACCCTGTTAATGACCATCGGCTGTCGGTGAGTACCTTGTATTATTACAAATGGTGGATGCTTAGAATGGGGAAGGTGATGGGGAGGGGTCCTGTAAGAATTTACCTGCTGTAAGAGGGGCTTATGGCAGGGAAAGTGGCTTAGGAAGGGGGTGTCAGAGGGGATATAAGTGTGGGGTGACCTCTCTGTCTCCCACATACCTGGAATGTTGTTGTCCCCTATAAAAGCTTAAAATAGGGTTAGATGTCCCCCCGTTTTTAGTCTTTAATCTCATAGATCTGTTCCCCTCCATAGTGTACCCGCATACTGAAAGGACAATTCTGTCATTTAGAGTTTTATTTTGATTAAAGGGAACTTGTCACTGTTTTTTTAAATGTTTAAACTTTATGTTAAAAAGATTATTTATAAATGTATAAAAATTAAATAGTGTTATTTTTTTTTTATAACTTTTTAATTGTTAATTGTTTTTAAGTTGTTTTTATTTGCTTTTGTATGTGAGGGCACAACACATACAGACTGTAAATACGGCAGCCCCCGGCCATAGGAGACTGCGGTCGGTGTCTGACCCCATCTCCTATACTGTGGCCGGATCAGATGTGAACTGCACCCCCCCACGGCGCATCATGTGTGATACCATCCACTGAGCGGTGTATCTAATCCTATCATGTGTGATACCATCCACTGAGCTGTGTATCTAATCCTATCATGTGTGATACCATCCACTGAGCTGTGTATCTAATCCTATCATGTGTGATACCGTCCACTGAGCTGTGTATCTAATCCTATCATGTGTGATACCATCCACTGAGCTGTGTAGCTAATCCTATCATGTGTGATACATAGCACTGAGCTTTATATCTAATCCTATCATGTGTGATACCATCTGCTGACCCGTGTATCTAATTTAATCATGTGTGATCTCTGTAATGACCAGTGAATGGCGCAGCGCCAACTAATATAATCCCCGCTGCCACCCGTCCATAGTGCCACTGTCCACATCTCGGTATCACATTGCCGTTAGTAATGAAATGCCTCTGCGCTGAGATCCTAAACGTCATCGTCCCTTATCCTTTTGAAAACGCCCAGAAGGGGGAGGAGAGATCAGACACATCTTGAGCAGATCCCGCGCACATTTATAGCAGTGGTAATGCGAGCTCGCAGTGCACTACGTTTTCATAGCAAATGCCAGCAGCTGCTCCTTCTAGTGTTTAAAAGTGGAAAAAACTTTTCAATCATTTTTCATATTTTATACATTAAAACATTTTTAAATATTTAAGTAAAAATAAATCCTTAATACTTTACATTTTTTCAATTGTTGAAAAAAAAAATTTTTCATGACACCTTTCCTAAAGATGTTGGGTCTCGTGTGTCAACTGAAAAACCAGCCGTTCTGACCAATCACAGCGCAGTTAACATTTTCTAAACTTTTACATTTAAATTGAAGCCCTTCCGTGGTTGGTCACTATGCTGATCAGCTAATGATAACATTAACTCTTGCAGGACTTTTCATACTGGACACTTCACCGTCCATCATGTGAAAAAACAATATTCCATGGACCCAGGAGGTAAATTCCAAATTTCTTCCTGACCTCCTCTATGGGATATACCTGAAGCTTGCTGTATATTGTATCCGTCGCTCTCTGATTAGATGGATTGTGTATTAATACACAGTACTTTATTATGTTTTTTTTTATTACAGGATGACCTACCATCTGCGAATCTCACGACAATTCCGTATGAAGATAACATCAGATATCCACTTTGGCTCTTCCGCTGCGCTGTCTTTGTCAAGGTGATGACAGTACTTGTGCTCATAGAGTGTTTCACCTTCAAACTTGTCCAGCTCCTGAGGGCGAAGCAAAGAAATCCCTGTGATTTAGATCAAGAACCAGGCTCAAAATCAGATCTGACCAAAAAAGCTGAACCTGATGTCGGAACTAAAACACCCACTCCTGTGAACAAATACATTCAGAAAGAACTGAGTAATTGTAAGGAGCCAATCTGCATCCCTGAGATTCAGGTGAAAGAGTCAATGAGAACACCTATCCTGTCCAACTGTCCTAGTCCACCTATGCCTCCAGCTTCTCAGGATGCAAAGGAGTCTTCCAGATGCAAATATAATGTGGCATTCAGTAATATTGTTTGGTTCCGTTATATACCTAATAACAACAGTGGTATAAAAGCTCAAAGGTCTAATCATCACCCAGAGAGGTTTCTGATCCGTCAAAGAAAACAACAAACCAGAATTCCAGAGCCAAGAACTCCAGAGCCGAGACCAACAGAGCCAAAAACATCAGAGCCTAGAATGCCCACAACACTACAGCCCAGGAGAAAGAGATTTTTCTGTAGGTGTTTAAGAGGCGTGGAAGATTGAGGAGGAAATAACTGTCTATAGTTCCCGTCTCTTCTGTTTCCAGTCCACCACGGGTTTGAATAATTCCTCCCGATGTAATCAACATCTCAACACCTCTTTGTCTCCTCTAGACAACACCATTGAGTTAGGAGGTACTTTTCCATCAGCAAACTTAAAGTTCACATCCTACAGATGATAAGAAACCTGACGCTCAGACCAATGAATGGCTGTATGCCAGAGAGTGATGACCTATTGATGGTCCATAGCCGGAGGGTCATTACTTATTGATGGCATACAGCCAGAAGGTCAAGAACGTTTGATGGCACTAAGCCAGGTCCCTCACTGATAACAAGGGACCCTAGTGAATACCAGTCATCTGGAACATACATACCCTGACTATATAGTTAATCCATCTCACCCTATACAATTGGGGAGGACACTTCTACCAGTGTCCACATCAACATTGACCTTCCATGCCTAATGCTGTTACACTGGGGGTATGTGGTCTATAAAACTCCATACAGGCATGGACAAACACCGCCACAGAAGAGGTAACATATGCCTACGATACACTCGGACTGTCCCCACTCAGTGAGCTCCAACGTCACCAAGAACATACAGTGAAATAGCTGATAAAAATGTTTAGTATACTGTTTGAGTATTGATATGAGCTTGCTAACTATTATCTTGAAAATAGCAATGTCTCCATAAAGTGAAAACCAATGATGATGAAAATCATCAAGATAGTGTTGTAAGGTGGCAGCTGGACAAGTCCTGGATGGAGTGTATGTATCACCGAGGTGCCTGGCCTTGGTGATATGAAACCTGGAGAGAAAGCTCCAGCACTGATATTGCTGAGAGGTTTATTTAATGAGACAGCATGGGTCCAGGTTTTTAGGAGCGACTGGAAGAGCAGGGCGGGACTAGTCGCTCCCATCCTCCAATCCAGGAGATGCAGCTGACTTAATAGAGGAGCTGAGCTGCTCATAGTGATCTGTTAGTCAGGAGTAGAAACACTTCTTAGTGCTGGCCTCTCAGAAAGGACAAGAGAGATTGAGACTGGAATTTACTGTTAAAAGGGTGAGTCCATACAGCAGTGTTGAATATTCTTGTTTATTTTCACCTTTACTTCGGGAAAAGGCAATGTGTTTCGTTTAACCTGGACATTTTATGAACTATAATAAAATAGCCTCTTTTCCCAATGAGACTTTTTGCCTATGTGAACGCTACCAGCTGCCTGAAAGTGAGTAAATCTCCACAATGTGTATCTAATGCCCGTCTCATACCTGGCCATTCATAATGAAAGTCTGATTCTGTATTGGATTTCACTAACAATGCACCCACTAGCCAGAAAAATTACCCTATCAAATGATGTGCCTCCTCCTTTGAAATACAATCATTGACTGAGGCCCCGAGGGTAAGAAAGATGATGGATTAGGCAGAATTTACCTCCTTTTCGGAGACCATTCTCAATGGTGATACTCTAAAATCAGGAAAGGAGGGCACTTGTCACACGACATGATGAATAGAAGAAGCAATGGCTCTCGTACAGGAGCAAGTGCCAGTGGGCCTTTGCGGTGAAGTTCCGGACTGGGAACCAGCTCCAGCAGCATCTGAGTGAAAGGGATGCTGTCTCCTCTTAGCTAAAATAAGTTGCATCCAGACATCAGCGGCTTTTAAAGACCGACCAACTTATGGACTAAACTCTTCTTCATTACACCACAAGGCTGGTCCACCATGCAGAAGGACTAGGTGGACAACATGAGGCTTGCTCTGATGGCTAACCAGCTTAGTTTCCCAAAATGATCAGGTGATGTTTCTTTCTATACTGATCGAAAGCTGTAGTTCCTAGTCTACGCAATCCCGGACGTCCATAGCTTATTTTCCTTCTCCAGAGCCTGCAGTATGTCAAGGAATCATCTGGCGGCAACATGCAAATGAACTGCTACACATGAGTTGTCCACACGTACCACTCGTCACCACCACGACCAGAGCTTTCAGGTGCCACCCACAGAAGTAGCAGATTTTGACCCAGAGGATCTTATAGCTGCACATCACCTCCCTAATGTTTCACCGATAACAAGGGGACTTGATGAATACCAGTCATCCTGAACTATCCACTGACTATCCACTAGTTACTCCACCTCACTCAATTCCATCGGGGAGGACATCTCCACCAGTGTCCACAGTAAGGCTGGACTTTCTCTTATCATGACAGCAGATTAATAAAAATCATAAAGCTGTAAAAGTATTGAGTCATTTATTTTATAGACGTAGAAAGAATAATATATAGATAGAGGGCGCATAAGACAAGTAACTATAGGAAACATCCTGTATGTTACATGTCGCCTGACACATGACACAGAGTGACTTCTGACGTTCGTGATAAACCTGGACAAAATGATGCCATTTTTTATGCCACTGTCATTTGAACTCTCTATGACCTACATGCCCATATAGATGTCTTAGAAGGGTTGATCCCACTGATAGATTCCCTTTAAAGGGAACCTGTCATGTCAAAAATGTTATTAATCGGCAGATATGAGATTAATCTGTAGGTTAATAGCATTCTATAGCTGTGTGGCCACCGCACTGGAAGCCCGGCTACCTGGAGGAAATTAACTTTTTTCTCCGGCAGTCTCCGGCTTTCAGTCATAGAGGTGCAGTTTCAGTCACCGCTCACTACATAGAGAGCAGCGACTGTAACCACATCCCATCACTGACTGACAGTGGGCTCCCCAGTGCATCAATACAGAGCCACCTGTCAGTCAATGCCGGGGTGCGGTTACAGCTGTGGTGATTGAAGCTGTTCTGGTTGCTCCTCCATGACTGAAAGCCAGAGGCTGCTGGGAGGAATGAAGTTAATTTCCTCCAGGTAGCTGGGTTTCCAGTGCAGTGGATGCAAAGCTCTAGAATGCTAATAATCTACAGAATCACCCCATGTCTGCAGAATAATAGCGTTTGGGGACATGACAGGTTCCCTTTAACTGAATGCAAGTAAGTGCAGAGCAGAGATGCAGTCCCCGTCCCCCAAAGAGGAGCAGCTATGGAGCAATGAAAACGCAAGAGAGAAGACTAGTGTTGAGCCACCCCCGTAGTGTTCGGGTTCGGTTCGGTTCGTCGAACACCGGGATGTTCGAGGAACTGTTCGTCGAACACCTTAGAACACCGTCGAACACCGTTAAAACCAATGGCAGGCAAACAAAAACACATAGAAACACATAGAAAACACCTGCAAAGGTGTCCAAAAGCTGACAAACTGCTCAGAAGACACTCTCTTTAAAAAAGCCGGCCGGCAAATTCAGCAGCGGCATACACCGGTACCCGACAATTTAGACAAGAAGGAATAGAGCATCACACATAGATTAGATAGATAGAAACATGTCAGTCACACATATAAGAAGCACAGTGACAGTGTTGGTTACTGCACTTGTCATTTAGTGTAAAGGATTTATTAAAAAAAATATTAGTGTTTTCATGCACCGTCTCTTTAAAAAAGCCGGCCGGCAATTCAGCATCTGTACCCGACAATTTAGAACAGAAAGAATAGAGCTTCACACATAGATTAGATAGATAGAAACATGTCAGTCACATATATAATAAGTACAGTGATAGTGTTGCTTACTGTACTTGTCATTTAGTGTAAAGGATTTATTTAAAAAAATAATAGTGTTTTCATGCACTGTCTCTTTAAAAAAGCCGGCCGGCAATTCAGCAGCGGTACCCGACAATTTAGAACAGAAAGATAGAGCATCACACATAGATTAGATAGATAGAAACATGTCAGTCACATATATATGAAGTACAGTGATAGTGTTGGTTACTGTACTTGTCATTTAGTATTAAAATAAAGGATTTATTATTAAAAAAATTGGCGTGGGGTTCCCCTTAATTTTAGGCTCTAGCGGAGGTTAAGCAGACGGCTGGGGCAGATGTTTGAAGCCTGGGAAGGGGGTAATACCCACAGAGCTTCCCAGGCTACTAATATCAGCCCCCAGCTGAATGCCTAGCCTTTACTAGCTATTAAAATGGGGGACCCCCCCAAAAAAATGACGTGGGGTCCCCCCTAACTTAATAGCTAGCAAAGGCTAGGCAGACAACTGGGGGCTGATATTAATAGCCCAGGAAGGGAGCCATGAATATTGGCCCCCTCCCAGGCTAGAAACACCAGCCGTCAGCCGCCCCAGAAATGGCGCATTCATAGGATGCGCCAATTCTGGCACTTAGCCTCGCTCTTCCACGCTGCCCTGGTGCGGTGGCAGGGGGTAATAGGGTTGGGGTTGATGTCAGCTTATAATGCCAGCTGACATCAAGCCCAGGTTAGTAATGGAGAGGCGTCTATAAGACACCCCCATTACTAACCCCATAGTCAAAGTTAAAAAAAACACAAACACCCAGAATAAAGTCCTTTAATTGAAATAAAGACACAATCCTTTATTGTTCTAAATTAAACCATACTTACCATCACGCCCATTCCAGCTGAAGCCAACGATCTCCTGCAATAAAAGAAAAATAATAAAGCAACCTCATCCTTACCTTTCCATGGTTCCCACGACAGCTTCAGCTCTGCTACATCGAGATGACAGGCTGGACCGCAGCAGAACGCTGCCATCCAGCCTGTCATCCCACAGACACTGAGAAGCGCAGGCTTGCTTGCGCTGCTCAGCGTCTCTCTGTGACGACATCCAGATGAGCCGAGTTCATGTCCAATGAACTCGGCTCACCTCATGCACGTCACTGACAGCGTGGGAAAATTCTCCTGCACTCAGCACTTCAGCGTGAGAATTTTCCCACGCTGTCAGTGACGTGCATGAGGTGAGCCGAGTTCATTGGACATGACCTCGGCTCATCTGGATGCCGTCACAGCGAGACAGTGAGGAGCGCAAGCATGCCTGCGCTTCTCAGTGTCTGCGGGATGACAGACTGGATGGCAGCGTTCTGCTGCGGTCCAGCCAGTCATCTCGATGTAGCAGAGCTGAAGCTGTCGTGGGAACCATGGAAAGGTAAGGATGAGGTTGGTTTATTATTTTTCTTTTATTGCAGGAGATCGTTGGCTTCAGCTGGAATGGGTGTGATGGTAAGTATGGTTTAATTTAGAACAATAAAGAATTGTGTCTTTATTTCAATTAAAGGACTTTATTCTGGGTGTTGTGTTTTTTTTAAATACTTTACTAGAAATTCATGGCGGTCATGTCTAATACTGGCGTGACCCCATGAATTTTGGGCTTGGGGCCAGCTGATAATACCAAGCTGGCCCTAACCCCTTTATTACCCAGTGAGCCACCGCACCAGGGCCCTGGATGAGTTGGGTACAGCGCCAGAAGATGGCGCTTCTATGAACGCGCCATTTTCCGGGGTGGCTGCGGACTGCAATTTGTAGCGGGGGGGGGGCCCAGAAAGCTTGGGCCTCCCTGCGCTGCAGATTCCAGCCCCCAGCTGCCTAGTTGTACCTGGCTGGACACAAAAATAGGGCGAAGCCCCACGTACTTTTTTTTTAATTATTTCATGAAATTCATGAAATAATTAAGAAAAAAAGGGCTTCCCTATATTGTTGTGTCCGGCCAGGTACAAATAGGCAGCTGGTGGTTGGGGGCAGCCCGTTCCTGCCTGCTGTACCTGGCTGGACACAAATATAGTGCGAAGCCCCACTTCAATTTTTTTAAATTATTTCAGGAAATTCATGAAATAATTTAAAAAAAATTGACGTGGGGCTTCGCACTATATTTGTGTCCAGCCAGGTACAGCAGGCAGGAACGGGCTGCCCCCAACCACCAGCTGCCTATTTGTACCTGGCCGGACACAACAATATAGGGAAGCCCTTTTTTTCTTAATTATTTCATGAAATAATTTAAAGAAAATTGACGTGGGGCTTCGCCCTGTTTTTGTGTCCAGCCAGGTACAACTAGGCAGCTGGGGGCTGGAATCCGCAGCGCAGGGAGGCCCAAGCTTTCTGGGCCACCCCCGCTGCAAATTGCAGTCCGCAGCCACCCCGGAAAATGGCGCGTTCATAGAAGCGCCATCTTCTGGCGCTGTACCCAACTCATCCAGGGCCCTGATGCGGTGGCTCACTGGGTAATAAAGGGGTTAGGGCCAGCTTGGCATTATCAGCTGGCCCTAAGCCCGAAATTCATGGGGTCACGCCAATATTAGACATGACCACCATGAATTTCTAGTAAAGTATTTAAAAAAAACACAACACCCAGAAAAAAGTCCTTTAATTGAAATAAACACACAATTCTTTATTGTTCTAAATTAAACCATACTTACCATCACGCCCATTCCAGCTGAAGCCAACGATCTCCTGAAATAAAAGAAAAATAATAAAGCAACATCATCCTTACCTTTCCATGGTTCCCATGACAGCTTCAGCTCTGCTACATCGAGATGACAGGCTGGACCGCAGCAGAACGCTGCCATCCAGCCTGTCATCCCGCAGACACTGAGAAGCGCAGGCTTGCTTGCGCTCCACAGTGTCTCTCTGTGAGGGCATCCAGATGAGCCGAGTTAATGTCCAATGAACTCGGCTCACCTCATGCACGTCACTGACAGCGTGGGAAAATTCTCCTGCACTCAGCGCTTCAGCGTGGGAGAATTCTCACACTGAAGCGCTGAGTGCAGGAGAATTCTCCCACGCTGTCAGTGACGTGCAGGAGGTGAGCTGAGTTCATTGGACATGAGCTCACCTTATGCACGTCACTGACAGCGTGGGAAAATTCTCCTGCACTCAGCGCTTCAGCGTGGGAGAATTCTCACGCTGAAGCGCTGAGTGCAGGAGAATTCTCCCACGCTGTCAGTGACGTGCAGGAGGTGAGCTGAGTTCATTGGACATGAGCTCACCTTATGCACGTCACTGACAGCGTGGGAGAATTCTCCTGCACTCACCGCTTCAGCGTGAGAATTTTCCCACGCTGTCAGTGACGTGCATGAGGTGAGCCGAGTTCATTGGACATGAACTCGGCTCATCTGGATGTCGTCACAGAGAGACGCTGAGCAGCGCAAGCAAGCCTGCGCTTCTCAGTGTCTGCGGGATGAGAGGCTGGATGGCAGCGTTCTGCTGCGGTCCAGCCTGTCATCTCGATGTAGCAGAGCTGAAGCTGTCGTGGGAACCATGGAAAGGTAAGGATGAGGTTGCTTTATTATTTTTCTTTTATTGCAGGAGATCGTTGGCTTCAGCTGGAATGGGCGTGACGGTAAGTATGGTTTAATTTAGAACAATAAAGGATTGTGTCTTTATTTCAATTAAAGGACTTTATTCTGGGTGTTTGTGTTTTTTTTAACTTTGACTATGGGGTTAGTAATGGGGGTGTCTTATAGACGCCTCTCCATTACTAACCTGGGCTTGATGTCAGCTGGCATTATAAGCTGACATCAACCCCAACCCTATTACCCCCTGCCACCGCACCAGGGCAGCGTGGAAGAGCGAGGCTAAGTGCCAGAATTGGCGCATCCTATGAATGCGCCATTTCTGGGGCGGCTGACGGCTGGTGTTTCTAGCCTGGGAGGGGGCCAATATTCATGGCTCCCTTCCTGGGCTATTAATATCAGCCCCCAGCTGTCTGCCTAGCCTTTGCTAGCTATTAAATTAGGGGGGACCCCACGTCATTTTTTTTGGGGGGTCCCCCATTTTATTAGCTAGTAAAGGCTATGTATTCAGCTGGGGGCTGATATTAGTAGCCTGGGAAGCTCCGTGGGTATTACCCCCTTCCCAGGCTTCAAACATCTGCCCCAGCCGTCTGCTTAACCTCCGCTAGAGCCTAAAATTAAGGGGAACCCCACGCCAATTTTTTTAATAATAAATCCTTTATTTTAATACTAAATGACAAGTACAGTAACCAACACTATCACTGTACTTCATATATATGTGACTGACATGTTTCTATCTATCTAATCTATGTGTGAAGCTCTATTCTGTCTGTTATAAATTGTCGGGTACCGCTGCTGAATTGCCGGCCGGCTTTTTTAAAGAGACGGTGCATGAAAACACTATTATTTTTTTTGATAAATCCTTTACGCTAAATGACAAGTACAGTAAGCAACACTGTCACTGTACTTCGTATATATGTGGCTGACATGTTTCTATCTATCTAATCTATGTGTGAAGCTCTATTCTGTCTGTTATAAATTGTCGGGTACCGCTGCTGAATTGCCGGCCAGCTTTTTTAAAGAGACGGTGCATGAAAACACTATTATTTTTTTTGATAAATCCTTTACGCTAAATGACAAGTACAGTAAGCAGCACTTTCACTGTACTTCGTATATATGTGGCTGACATGTTTATATCTATCTAATCTATGTGTGAAGCTCTATTCTTTCGGTTCTAAATTGTCGGGTACAGGTGTATGCCGCTGCTGAATTGCCGGCTTTTCATGTTTCACTGTTGGCACTGTTCCCATCGATTTGGGCAATCACTGTAATGCCACAACCACCATTGCTGTGGCATTACAGTGAGTGGCAGACAATCCCTGCATGATTGGTGCTCTAAATAGCGCCAGACATGCAGGACACGCTTTTGGTGCACGAACAGTTATCGAACATAACCTCGAACAGCCGAATTTTTTGCAAATCGTTCGGGTTCGTCGAACAACTCGAACACCGCCCAAAACAGCTCGAATTTGAGATTGGCGAACAGTTCTAGCCGAACACCGCTCATCTCTAGAGAAGACATCACGTAGAATGAGTGGAGGTTGGGATACAGCCCCTTGAATTGGGACAGTCCCACAGCATCCGGGACGGTTTGGAGCTATGCATACGTGCACACATTCACATTCACTACATATAGGCATGCGAACATAATCATTACATACATGCTCATAGGATCACTACATAATATGTACACAGTGAAACATTCACTGCACACAGGCATGTGACGCGCCCCCTGAGCCGTGGGGTACTCGGTGCCGGGCCGGTCGTTGCTAGGGGAGATGTCACAGTGGCGGTGACCTGGTCCGTGACCCAGGGCGGTCAATAAAAGGGGATATTTACAGGGGATTTATAGTTTTTATATACAGTTCGTGACGCCTTCTGTGGTATGCGGCTATGTGGAGCCGCAGCTGCGGAGCAGATCCTCTGGAGCTGGTGTGAATGCAGCAGAGTTGGTTTAGCTCTCCACAGGTAGTGCTTAGCTCCAGGGCAGTGTAGATGTTGTTGTTATGAAGTAGCACTCGTGGTGCAGTGTAGTGCAGGGAGTGATGGCGCAGAAGCAATAACTGACAGAGACGGTGGGGTGCAGTCTTCAGGGCTTTACTCACGATTTTCAGACTTCAAGTTACCAGGGCCAGGGTAACCTCCCACGTCATCCTGTGGTTACTCAGGGAGGGTTTCAGCCAACCTCACACCTAGTGTCCCAATCCAGTGACCACGGACCTTGTCGGGCGACGTCTTCTCTGTCCCCTGGGTCCTCTATGGCTACCTTCTTGGTGAGACTGATGTGGATTGTGGCTGCAGTACCTGAAATCCTACAACCTCCGGGTTTCCTAGTTGAGACTTGAAGAACTCTGCTATTTTAGGGACCGGTCCCCTCTGTGCGACCTGATCCCTCCACCGCCTGGCAGATTCGGGCGTACAGGTGGCCTCCAGCACTTCTCGTACCCCTGGGGTCCCTTCCACGTTCCTGGAGCCTTTCTCCCACTCCCCTCCTCCTCAGTCTGTCCTGGACCTCTCTCCAGGCCCTCCTCCTGAGCAGAGCTCCTGCTCCCTCTACTTCTCCTCTCAGACTGAACTGTCCTTTCAAGATGGCTTCTCTATTTATATCATTCCTAACAAGTGCTCCCCTGATTTACTACCTCCACCCACACCCACTACATGGTTCCCCCTCTCTTGGTTCCCCCCACTCCAGCCAGGGACAAGGCTCAGCAGGAAGCGCGACACATCTTGCCCTTACAGCTGGTCTGGAGTAGTGTAGTGTTGGATGCAGGTGTTAGGGTCCCAGGCTGTACTCCTTCCTTACCTGAGAGTGAGATACCACACCTCTGGGTGAGATGCAGTACCTCTTTGGCGACTGAACCCTCAGGGGCGCCACACATGCACATATGTATTTACATAGTAATGACATCAGGGGTGGATTAGATTCAGAGATTCAAGGTCTAGATAATGTGGGACATCTTCTCCACAACATTAACTTTACAAGGAATCACATATATTATTTGGAAGAGTTTGATGCAGTTGTTGATTCAATTACAGGAATGAAGTATAAGAGACGGATAATTCTCTCTTTCTCAATCCTCCCATGTTTGTCTAAAAAAATATATATAAAGAAAAAACACCAAAAACATCTGATTTCTGCTAAGAAGTTCTTGAGTATAAGTGCTCATCACAAGGGACAGTGTGGAATCTCAGAAAACGTCAATTTTGGGGTCCCCAATACAGGACATATACATAATAACCTGATACCACTAAAACGCACACATGTAACTCTGTCCCACCATAGCACACGTATATAATCTAACCCTACTGCTTGCACACAGAACCATACGGCCCACACATAACCTGGGGCAAGGGATCTGTATTTATTTAGGGTCTCCTGAGTCAGTATTACTGCAGGGGGTCTAATCTGGGATCTGCATTTAGAGAGTCTGGGGTTTGACTTTAAGGGGTTTGGTGTTGGGTCTGTATTTATTTTAGGGATTGGTGTTAATTTGTGGGTGCAGGTTCTGTACACAGGGATGTAGTCTGAGGTCTGAATTTAATGGATCTTTTCCCGCCAAGGCCCCCGAAAGAGTCAAGCCAATAAAATTTCAAAAGCGAAAGATCTCAAAATCTCAAAACCAGCCGCATCTCAAAAAAAAACCCTTCAAATTGTTGCAGACAAGGACAAGAATGGAAAAAAGGAGAAAAGCAAAACCCCAAACAAGAAAATAATTAATACAACACCTCAACCCACTGAGGCATCCTCAGCACAAATTAATGTTGAAACGTAACCCCTTCCTGGTTGAGCATACACTACCAATAGATAACCTTAAACTCACAGTATTCTGTAAGTGCCAGGCACAGAATTTGCTCCAATCTCAGCTGTATAACCCCTTAGATGATGTAGTAAATCATAGCTGAAGCATCTAAGCGGTCAAATAGAGTTAGAGGATGTCATCCGGCACTGGTGTCCGTGAGGTGCCCCCGAGTCAGTCTGACATCTTTCCTCTTCCATTAGGACCAGCCTATGACAAGAACAGTACAGTACAATACAGAAATATTATTAGAGATGTGATCAATCAAGTGGTCAAGTCCCAGAGTAGGATTAAAGAAATGCAAAAGTTTTTTTGAACAAAAGGAAAAGTCCCAAGTCAGAAGGTACTTCTCCCTTGTACAAAAAGCCTTATCATGGGTAACAAAATATTAAAACAACTAAGCTACATTGGCGTATCCTTAAGATTATAAAATTGTGACAAAAAAAATCCAAATTGATGAATAATGCTGATTCCTTATCATAAAATGGTCCTTACTCCTATTTTTGATGGTTATCTCATCCTATCACCTAGAAATCTTTTCTGCTTCTTTATTCTTGTGGTTCTCCAATTTGGACAATCTCTACTTGCTAGAAAAGTCTCTTTACAATAAACCTGATCACAAAGTCCCCTCTGCCTGCTGGGACCCCGAGCGTTAACCTGTTATCTTTAGGGAGGTTGTCGGTAAGTGTTCAAGTTCTCTGCAGTGCCTCCACAGGGGAAATGAAGCATTACACAGTTATCATTGACATTGAAGTGTTGTCTGCGTAAAAGAGAACAGGACAGGTCCTCCAGAGACAATAGCTGTTATTATCTGAAAAATAAACATTTAAAGCCGTTCTCGTATATGCAAATGTACCTTCATAGCCCGAGGGGGCATTTCTTCAGTGAGAGCAGTCTGGCTTTACACCCTGTAATCATGCCCCTTGGACGTAATTCACACCATCCTGACATCTTCTGTTCTGTGCTTAGGAAACAAGGACATTGTACTCATGTGCGAGACTTCAAGCGCAGAAAAAAACTAGTGTTGAGCGAGCACTAAAATGCTCGGGTGCTCGAAGCTCGGGCCGAGCTCGCCGTGATACTCGAGTGCTCAACCCGAGCAACGAGCCCAATGTTAGTCTATGGGAGACCTGAGCATTTTTGCGGCGGCACCCCCGGCAGTCTTTTAAAAGCCTAACAAGTGCCCAAAACGATAGTGACAGTGCTCAAATGACATGGGGACAGCATGGGGATCACCCCAGGAAGCATTTCTGACCCCCACTGTTGTCAACAACGTGGTCAGAGGTAATAAGCCACTTTTACAGGCTCATAATAAAACGTTCAAAAACGAAAGTGAAACTTTTTTCCTGTGGAATATGTTAAGGAATTTCTTTTCCAGGGTAAAGACTTGTGTATAAGGTAAAATAAATAACCAAAAACAAAAATACTCCACCACACCTTGGGCTATGTTCACAAGTAGCATTTTTTTATGTGTTTTTGCACTTTTGTATTGCTTTCAACTGTGACAAATGCATTCACCGGGAAATGTCCTTTTTAACATTTTACAACCTTATCTGGCCATGTGCTGTGTGACACATGCATACAGTGCTGAAAAGACATGGGGACAGCATGGGGAATACCCCTGGAAGCATCTCTGATTCCCAGGTCACTGCCTAAAAGTGTGCCCATCAGAAGTGATCCTTGCCGCATCAGAAGATGCAGATTTGCAACTATCCCCGTGCAAGTCCTTGTCCCAGGGCAGTGTTCAATTGTACCTCCCCCATTCCTTGCAATGCAAGCGCAAATATGCAGCTAACCACCCACCCACCCGCAGGCTGCAATACCATACTGCTAGCTTGCACTTGAAATGGGGCCTTTTAGTTTTGAGGAGGCCGAAGCTGGCCACTACTTCATGGCTGCTTCGGCAGCGAGGTATCCATACTCAGTCCCCAGCCACCCGGTGGCCGGGTGTCCACGCTCGGTCCCCAGCTGCCAGGGGGCGGCTGGGTGTCCACACTTGGTCCCCAGCCGCCCCGCGGCAGGGTGTCCACACACGGTCCCCAGCTGCCTGGGGGCGGCCGGGTGTCCATAAACGGTACCCAGCCGCCCCGATTTCTCTGAGGAACATCCCCACAGACTTTTCTTAGCCCGGCCTACTTTAGGTCAGCATTGGACGAGCCCACCAGAGCACCAGACTCCTCCGGTGGGCCCTGGTGATACTCTAAAATCAGGAAAGGAGGGCACTTGTCACACGACATGATGAATAGAAGAAGCAATGACACTCGTACAGGAGCAAGTGCCAGTGGGCCTTTGCGGTGAAGTTCCGGACTGGGAACCAGCTCCAGCAGCATCTGAGTGAAAGGGATGCTGTCTCCTCTTAGCTAAAATAAGTTGCATCCAGACATCAGCGGCTTTTAAAGACCGACCAACTTATGGACTGAACTCTTCTTCATTACACCACAAGGCTGGTCCACCATGCAGAAGGACTAGGTGGACAACATGAGGCTTGCTCTGATGGCTAACCAGCTTAGTTTCCCAAAATGAGCAGGTGATGTTTCTTTCTATACTGATCGAAAGCCGTAGTTCCTAGTCTACGCAATCCGGGACGTCCATAGCTTATTTTCCTCCTCCAGAGCCTGCAGTATGTCAAGGAATCATCTGGCGGCAACATGCAAATGAACTGCTACACATGAGTTGTCCACACGTACCACTCGTCACCACCACGACCAGAGCTTTCAGGTGCCACCCACAGAAGAAGCAGATTTTGACCCAGAGGATCTTATAGCTGCACATCACCTCCCTAATGTTTCACCGATAACAAGGGGACTTGATGAATACCAGTCAACCTGAACTATCCACTGACTATCCACTAGTTACTCCACCTCACTCAATTCCATCGGGGAGGACATCTCCACCAGTGTCCACAGTAAGGCTGGACTTTCTCTTATCATGACAGCAGATTAATAAAAATCATAAAGCTGTAAAAGTATTGAGTCATTTATTTTATAGACGTAGAAAGAATAATATATAGAAAGAGGGCGCATAAGACAAGTAACTATAGGAAACATCCTGTATGTTACATGTCGCCTGACACATGACATAGAGTGACTTCTGACGTTCGTGATAAACCTGGACAAAATGATGCCATTTTTTATGCCACTGTCATTTGAACTCTCTATGACCTACATGCCCATATAGATGTCTTAGAAGGGTTGATCCCACTGATAGATTCCCTTTAAAGGGAACCTGTCATGTCAAAAATGTTATTAATCGGCAGATATGAGATTAATCTGTAGGTTAATAGCATTCTATAGCTGTGTGGCCACCGCACTGGAAGCCCGGGTACCTGGAGGAAATTAACTTTTTTCTCCGGCAGTCTCCGGCTTTCAGTCATAGAGGTGCAGTTTCAGTCACCGCTCACTACATAGAGAGCAGCGACTGTAACCACATCCCATCACTGACTGACAGTGGGCTCCCCAGTGCATCAATACAGAGCCACCTGTCAGTCAATGCCGGGGTGCGGTTACAGCTGTGGTGATTGAAGCTGTTCTGGTTGCGCCTCCATGACTGAAAGCCGGAGGCTGCTGGGAGGAATGAAGTTAATTTCCTCCAGGTAGCTGGGTTTCCAGTGCAGTGGATGCACAGCTCTAGAACGCTAATAATCTACAGAATCACCCCATGTCTGCAGAATAATAGCGTTTGGGGACATGACAGGTTCCCTTTAACTGAATGCAAGTAAGTGCAGAGCAGAGATGCAGTCCCCGTCCCCCAAAGAGGAGCAGCTATGGAGCAATGAAAACGCAAGAGAGAAGACATCACGTAGAGTGAGTGGAGGTTGGGATACAGCCCTGACTTCCCTGGACAGCGGGACAGCTCCCTTGAATCGGGACAGTCCCACAGCATCCGGGACGGTTTGGAGCTATGCATACGCGCACACATTCACATTCACTACATATAGACATGTGTACATAATCATTACATACATGCTCATAGGATCACTACACAATATGCACACAGTGAAACATTCACTGCACACAGGCATGTGACGCACCCCCTGAGCTGTGGGGTACTCGGTGCCGGGCCGGTCGTTGCTAGGGGAGATGTCACAGTGGCGGTGACCCGGTCCGTGACCCAGGGCGGTCAATAAAAGGGGATATTTACAGGGGATTTATAGTTTTTATATACAGTTCGTGACGCCTCCTGTGGTATGCGGCTATGTGGAGCCGCCGCTGCGGAGCAGATCCTCTGGAGCTGGTGTGAATGCAGCAGAGTTGGTTTAGCTATCCACAGGTAGAGCTGAGCTCCAGGGCAGTGTAGATGTTGTTGTTATGAAGTAGCACTCGTGGTGCAGTGTAGTGCAGGGAGTGATGGCGCAGAAGCAATAACTGACAGAGACGGTGGGGTGCAGTCTTCAGGGTTTTACTCACGATTTTCAGACTCCAAGTTACCAGGGCCAGGGTAACCTCCCACGTCATCCTGTGCTTACTCAGGGAGGGGTTCAGCCAACCCTCAGGTACCTCCAGAGTACATATCGGAACCCCCTTCTGTGTGTTCCTTCTGGCCGTCTCCCTGCACCTCACACCTAGTGTCCCAATCCAGTGACTGTGGACCTTGTCGGGCGACGTCTTCTCTGTCCCCTGGGTCCTCTATGGCTACCTTCTTGGTGAGACTGATGTGGATTGTGGATGCAGTACCTGAAATACTACAGCCTCCGCTTTCCTAGTTGAGACTTGAAGAACTCTGCTAGTTTAGGGACCGGTCCCCTCTATGCGACCTGACCCTTCCACCGCCTGGCAGATTCAGGCGTACGAGTGGCCTCAAGCACTTCCCGTACCCCTGGGGTCCCTTCCACGTTCCTGGAGCCTTTCTCCCGCTCCCCTCCTCCTCAGTCTGTCCTGGACCTCTATCCAGGACCCTTCTCCAGAGCAGAGCTCCTGCAGAGCTCCTGCTCCCTCTACTTCTCCTCTCAGACTGAACTGTCCTTTCAAGATGGCTTCTCTATTTATATCATTCCTAACAAGTGCTCCCTTGATTTACTTCCTCTACCCACACCCACTACATGGTTCCCCCTCTCTTGGTTCCCCCTACTCCAGCTAGCGACAGGTCTCAGTAGGAAACGCGACACATCTTGCACTTCCAGCTGGTCTGGAGTAGTGTAGTGTTGGATGCAGGTGTTAGGGTCCTGGGCTGTACTCCTTCTTTACCTGAGAGTGAGATACCACACCTCTGGGTGAGATGCAGTACCTCTGTGGCGACTGAACCCTCAGGGGCGTCACATATCCCCCTGGTAAAACACAGCATGTCCGCGGGCTGGAAAAGGGTAAAACACGGTTTTAGACATACAATTTTTTTAGAATGCATTCGCATATAAGATCATAAACAAACTTTTTCTTCCCTTTATGGGAGGCACACTTCTTAAACGTTACTGGTTTCTATTAGCATATCAGACATTATAAAAGCATTTTTAATAACATTCTTCTTCACATATAAAGCATTTTTATCACTTTTCAAGTAAGTTCAGCAAACTGCAGTGAGATCTGTAACCAGGTGTCCATCTCACTGGGTAAGGTGCAACTTAAGCAACATGAGGGACCTGTCCGAAAACCCTCAACGTAGGCCCTGGGAGTGGCTGCAGGGCATAGATGATCCAGGCATTGGACCAATTCTTCGGCCATTCCAAACGGGTTTTTGTTCTGAGGTCAGTCTTGTCATATAAAACCAATAAGGGGCACTTTAAGAAGTGCAACTATTTACAATGGAAAGTTTTGGGCTGCTCACAGTCCTCAGCCTACAAGTTTTTGGTACCCTTACCGGGTAACTAAGTAAACACACACAACATTTTTCAACTTGCAGTGTCTCTGCTGTACCTTTCCGGGTAACTATATACAGTTCAATTAACTAAAACAGTTTAACAGTAGGGCTCCCTCTGTGGGAACTCCTGGTTTCTGCAGGCTGACCCAGCCGGGTCATCAGCCTCGTACTGCGGGGGCATGTCCCTCCTCTCCTTCGCCACTCTGTATACCTGGAGGGCATACCACCCGCGCTCGCCCTTGTGGCGGGTAAAGGTGACACGGTCACCGGGGTAGAGGTCTCGGCCAGGATGCCCCTGTTGAAGATGGGGCTTGAAGTCCCGCCGATTAACAAAGATGTCCCGCTCCATCTGCGGCTCTCTGACAAAGCCCCACCCGGGGTCCAGATCAAACATTACTACTATCCCCTCCAGACGGGGACTGGATGTGGTGGACCTTGCTTTTCGGGCCCGGGTTTTGGCCGCCATGTTCCGGGCCTACATTTGCTCCCACCGCGCCTGCCGGTCATGACGTTCCTTCTCCAACTGCAGGAGCTCCAGTCTACAGTACTCCTCCCTCCTGAGGGCCTGGCTCTGGGTCTCCCATGGGAACCCCATGAGGTCCCCCTCCCAGTTGTCCCACTGGAACTCCTCTCCTCCTTGGCAGGTAACCGGGGGTGCAGGTGCAGGTGTCAGAGGGGGTCCTTGCTGGTCTTCATATTTGGCAGACAAGTCGTAGGCGGGGCTTCCGTACACCCACTCAGGTGCAGGGACAGGTGGCTCTGGTAGGGGGCCTAAGAGCAGGTCGGCGGAGAAGGCGCCCGATATCGGAGGTTCCGCCAGGGGGCCTAGGAGCAGGTCGGCGGAGCAGGCGCCTGAGATCGAAGGTTCCACCAGGGAGAATAGGAGCAGGTCAGTGGAGTAGGCGCCAGGGATCGGATGTTCCGCCAGGGGCCCTAGGAGCAGGTCAATGGAGCAGGCACCCGGGATCGGAGGTTCCGCCAGGGGGCCTAGGAGCAGGTCAGGACTCTCAGTGCCCGGGACAGGGAGTCTCCTCTTACCTGCTCCTGCGGCCGCGCCTGTGCCGTCCTCTGCCTCCTGGCTCTGTTCAGGCTCCTCCGGGGCTGGGGCGCAGCTGGTGGAGTGCAGCACTGGCTGCTGCCAGATCACAAGCTTCTCCAGCAGCTCCTTCTTCCAGCCGGCGATGGCATCCTGCTGGGCGCTTTCCATCCTCCAGCCTAGCTCCTGGATTTCAGCTTGGAGGAACTTGGTATCCTCCAGGGATAATTCTGCCATTGCCTGCTCCAGGGTGAGAGGCGTTGCTGATCGCTGCAGGCCATGGACGGGAGTTTGCTCCTGACTCTCCTCCATGTTGCCTGCCGGGTGCGGTCTGTCTAGACTGCTGGAGACTCCGCCCTGTCTCCTAGGTTTCTTCTTTCCTCTCCCCTTTCGGGGGTGGTTCCATGGCAACTTGCTGTCGGACACACCTTGGGGCGGCCCCCCCAGCTTGATGGACACATCTACATACATGGTCACTGATGCTCGGGGCGAGCCCTGCTTTTGGCACCATTCTGGAACCCGGCCCACGATGGGAGGCGGATTCTTGTTGTCTTTTATCTCGCACATAATGGCGCCTGTTCTTCTGGGGCGGGCGCCACATTCAGTATACAATACAGTCTCTAGGCGCACAATACCCGGTGATAACGGGTGGGTTCATATCCTGTTCGTGACACCAAAGATAACGCGCCCCTTGGGCCGTGGGTACTCGGTGCCGGGCCGGTCATTGCTAGTTGAGATGTCACAGTGGCGGTGACCCGGTCCGTTACCCAGGGCGGTCAATAAAAGGGGATATTTACAGGGGATTTATAGTTTTTATATACAGTTTGTGATGCCGTCTGTGGTACGCGGCTATGTGGAGCCGCAGCTGCGAAGCAGATCCTCTGGAGCTGGTGTGAGTGCAGCAGAGTTGGTTTAGCTCTCCACAGGTAGAGCTTAGCTCCAAGGCAGTGTAGATGTTGTTGTTATGAAGTAGCACTCGTGGTGCAGTGTAGTGCAGGGAGTGATGGCGCAGCAGCAATAACTGACAGACACGGTGGGGTGCAGTCTTCAGGGTTTTACTCATGATTTTCAGACTCCAAGTTACCAGGGCCAGGGTAACCTCCCATGTTGTCCTGTGCTTACTCAGGGAGGGGTTCAGCCAACCCTCAGGTACCTCCAGAGTACATAGCGGGACTCCCTTCTGTGTGTTCCTTCTGGCTGTCTCCCTGCGCCTCACACCTAGTGTCCCAATCCAGTGACCACGGACCTTGTCGGGCGACGTCTTCTCAGTCCCCTGGGTCCTCTATGGCTACCTTCTTGGTGAGACTGATGTGGATTGTGGCTGCAGTACCTGAAATACTACAACCTCCGGGTTTCCTAGTTGAGACTTGAAGAACTCTGCTAGTTTAGGGACCGGTCCCCTCTGTGCGACCTGACCCCTCCACCGCCTGGCAGATTCGGGCGTACATGTGGCCTCCAGCACTTCTCGTACCCCTGGGGTCCCTTCCACGTTACTGGAGCCTTTCTCCCGCTCCCCTCCTCCTCAGTCTGTCCTGGACCTCTCTCCAGGCCCTCCTCCTGAGCAGAGCTCCTGCAGAGCTCCTGCTCCCTCTACTTCTCCTCTCAGACTGAACTGTTCTTTCAAGATGGCTTCTCTATTTATATCATTCCTAACAAGTGCTCCCCTGATTTACTTCCTACACCCACTACATGGTTCCCCCTCTCTTGGTTCCCCCCACTCTAGCCAGGGACAGGGCTCAGCAGGAAGCGCGACACATCTTGCCCTTCCAGCTGGTCTGGAGTAGTGTAGTGTTGGATGCAGGTGTTAGAGTCCCGAGCTGTACTCCTTCCTTACCTGAGAGTGAGATACCACACCTCTGGGTGAGATGCAGTACCTCTTTGGCGACTGAACCCTCAGGGGTGCCACACATGCACATATGTATTTACATAGTAATGACATCAGGGGTGGATTAGATTCAGAGATTCAAGGTCTAGATAATGTGGGACATGTTCTCCACAACATTTACTTTACAAGGAATCACATATGTTATTTGGAAGAGTTTGATGCAGTTGTTGATTCAATTACAGGAATGATAAAAAGTATAAGAGACGGATAATTCTCTCTTTCTCAATCCTCCCATGTTTGTCTAAAAAAATATATATAAAGAAAAAACACCAAAAACATCTGATTTCTGCTAAGAAGAAGTTCTTGAGTATAAGTGCTCATCTCAAGGGACAGTGTGGAATCTCAGAAAACGTCAATTTTGGGGTCCCCAATACAGGACATATACATAATAACCTGATACCACTAAAACGCACACACGTAACTCTGTCCCACCATAGCACACGTATATAATCTAACCCTACTGCTCGCACACAGAACCATACGGCCCACACATAACCTGGGGCAAGGGATCTGTATTTATTTAGGGTCTTCTGAGTCAGTATTACTGCAGGGGGTCTAATCTGGGATCTGCATTTAGAGAGTCTGGGGTTTGACTTTAAGGGGTTTGGTGTTGGGTCTGTATTTATTTTAGGGATTGGTGTTAATTTGTGGGTGCAGGTTCTGTACTCAGGGATGTAGTCTGAGGTCTGAATTTAATGGATCTTTTCCCGCCAAGGCCCCCGAAAGAGTCAAGCCAATAAAATTTCAAAAGCGAAAGATCTCAAAATCTCAAAACCAGCCGCATCTCAAAAAAAAAACCATCAAATTGTTGCAGACAAGGACAAGAATGGAAAAAAGGAGAAAAGCAAAACCCCAAACAAGAAAATAATTAATACAACACCTCAATCCACTGAGGCATCCTCAGCACAAATTAATGTTGAAACGTAACCCCTTCCTGGTTGAGCATACACTACCAATAGATAACCTTAAACTCACAGTATTCTGTAAGTGCCAGGCACAGAATTTGCTCCAATCTCAGCTGTATAACCCCTTAGATGATGTAGTAAATCATAGCTGAAGCATCTAAGCGGTCAAATAGAGTTAGAGGATGTCATCCGGCACTGGTGTCCGTGAGGTGCCCCCGAGTCAGTCTGACATCTTTCCTCTTCCATTAGGACCAGCCTATGACAAGAACAGTACAGTGCAATACAGAAATATTATTAGAGATGTGATCAATCAAGTGGTCAAGTCCCAGAGTAGGACTTAAAGAAATGCAAAAGTTTTTTTGAACAAAAGGAAAAGTCCCAAGTCAGAAGGTACTTCTCCCTTGTACAAAAAGCCTTATCATGGGTAACAAAATATTAAAACAACTAAGCTACATTGGCGTATCCTTAAGATTATAAAATTGTGACAAAAAAACCCAAATTGATGAATAATGCTGATTCCTTATCATAAAATGGTCCTTACTCCTATTTTTGATTGGTTATCTCATCCTATCACCTAGACCTGGGACCCCGAGCGTTAACCTGTTATCTTTAGGGAGGTTGTCGGTAAGTGTTCAAGTTCTCTGCAGTGCCTCCACAGGAGAAATGAAGCATTACACAGTTATCATTGACATTGAAGTGTTGTCTGCGTAATAGAGAACAGGACAGGTCCTCCAGAGACAATAGCTGTTATTATCTGAAAAATAAACATTTAAAGCCGTTCTCGTATATGCAAATGTACCTTCATAGCCCGAGGGGGCATTTCTTCAGTGAGAGCAGTCTGGCTTTACACCCTGTAATCATGCCCCATGGACGTAATTCACACCATCCTGACATCTTCTGTTCTGTGCTTAGGAAACAAGGACATTGTACTCATGTGCGAGACTTCAAGCGCAGAAAAAAACTAGTGTTGAGCGAGCACTAAAATGCTCGGGTGCTCGAAGCTCGGGCCGAGCTCGCCGTGATACTCGAGTGCTCAACACGAGCAATGAGCCCAATGTTAGTCTATGGGAGACCCGAGCATTTTTGCGTCGGCACCCCCGGCAGTCTTTTAAAAGCCTAACAAGTGCCCAAAACGATAGTGACAGTGCTCAAATGACACGGGGACCGCATGGGGATCACCCCAGGAAGCATTTCTGACCCCCACTGTTGTCAACAACGTGGTCAGAGGTAATAAGCCACTATTACAGGCTCATAATAAAACGTTCAAAAACGAAAGTGAAACTTTTTTCCTGTGGAATATGTTAAGAAATTTCTTTTCCAGGGTAAAGACATGTGTATAAGGTAAAATAAATAACCAAAAACAAAAATACTCCTCCACACCTTGGGCTATGTTCACAAGTAGCATTTTTTATGTGTTTTTGCACTTTTGTATTGCTTTCAACTGTGACAAATGCATTCACAAGGAAATGTCATTTTTAACATTTTACAACCTTATCTGGCCATGTGCTGTGTGACACATACATACAGTGCTGAAAAGACATGGGGACAGCATGGGGAATACCCCTGGAAGCATCTCTGATTCCCAGGTCACTGCCTAAAAGTGTGCCCATCAGAAGTGATCCTTGCCGCATCAGAAGATGCAGATTTGCAACTATCCCCGTGCAAGTCCTTGTCCCAGGGCAGTGTTCAATTGTACCTCCCCCATTCCTTGCAATGCAAGCGCAAATATGCAGCTAACCACCCACCCACCCGCAGGCTGCAATACCATACTGCTAGCTTGCACTTGAAATGGGGCCTTTTAGTTTTGAGGAGGCCGAAGCTGGCCACTACTTCATGGTGCTTCGGCAGCGAGGTATCCATACTCAGTCAGCGCCACCCGGTGGCCGGGTGTCCACGCTCGGTCCCCAGCTGCCAGGGGGCGGCTGGGTGTCCACACTTGGTCCCCAGCCGCCCCACGATCGGGTGTCCACACACGGTCCCCAGCTGCCTGGGGGCGGACGGGTGTCCATATACGGTCCCCAGCCGTCCCGATTTCTCTGAGGAACATCCCCACAGACTTTTCTTAGCCCGGCCTACTTTAGGTCAGCATTGGACGAGCCCACCAGAGCACCAGACTCCTCCGGTGGGCCCTGGCTTCTCCATCAGGGGAGTTGAGAGTGCCAAGGTGAGGAGCATGATGATGATGATGACAGAAGTTTGCATCTGCTTTGTTTTGTTGGAATGCAAGCGTAAGTGTGCAACCTGCCACCCACCCACCCCCAGGCTGCAATACCATACTGCTAGCTTGCTTGCACTTGAAATTGGGCCTTTCAGGCATGTGGAGGCAGACGCCGGCCACCATGTCAAGGCTGCGTCAGCGGCCCTTTTATCCATACTCAGTCCCCAGCCGCCCAGCGGCCGGGTGTCCAAGCTCGGTCCCCAGCCGCCAGGGCGCGGCCGGGTGTCCACACACGGTCCCCAGCCACCAGGGGGCGGCTGGGTGCCCATAAACGGTCCCCAGCCACCCCGATTTCTCCTGTTACCGACCCACACACTTTTCTTAGACTGGCCTGCTTTAGGGCAGCATTGGACGAGCCCAGCAGAGAACCCGACTCCTCCGGTGGGCCCTGGCTTCTCCATCAGGGGAGTTGAGAGTGCCAAGGTGAGGAGCATGATGTTGATAGAAGTTAGCATCCACTTTGCTTTCTTGGAATGCAAGCGAATGTATGTAGTAGCGGCTACGCCTTAGGTGGTCAGCGTTTTGGCGCATATCCTACCTCCTCCGAGGATTGCTGGATGTTTTCCTGCTACTGTGGCGCCCAGCTGCTCTTGGTACCACAGATCCTAGAGGAGTGCATTACCGGATTTCTCCACAAAAGGCCCTCACAGCATACACACACCTCCACCTTCCACCTCAGACCACCAGAGGGAGACCGATAGGGATATAAATAGGGAAGGTGGAGCTAGGCAGCTCAGTGATTCAGCAGTTCCTGCTCAGACACAGAAGAAATCAGTGCAGTCGATCCAGAGCCTAGCAGTTCCTGCAGGAAGAGTTCAGTATAGTCTGTAGAGTGAGTCCAGACTAGAACTCACAGAGCTCATAATAGAGAGCTAGGAGTGTGCCGACACTCTGAGAGCGGCGAAGAAGAGCAGCGTCCCGGCTGCAGTGTGTGTAGCATAATGGGGGCCCGAGCGGGGCTGAAGGCGAGTGGAAAGTGAGTAACATAGGGGGCAGAGGAGCTGAACCAGCTCACCCCGAAGCCTATACCGGACACCGGGTCCGAGTCTACGTGGATCTTCATGACCAGTAGAAAACAACCAGATCCCCTGGCGAACTACATGTCCCAGGATCACCAAAAGCTGATACGTACCAGGGTCAGGAATCATGGAGACCCCAAAGAATAGGGAGAGTGATCTCCAACAGAAGGCCCTATCACCAAGTCAGCAGGTGCAGAACAGAAACCAAGTTAGGCCTAGCTCCAGGCAGGCCAGAAACTTACTACAGAGAGGCAAGAGACAGGAGGCCCTACACCCGCTCACTGGGGAGAATCCTGACGTGCACCCCTCACCCTACAGTGCTCCGGGACGTGCCTGAATTTCCATCAGTAATAGGTACTGAAGCGACTATCGTGTCTGTCCCTTGTAGGATATGTTTCTGTAACAAAAGGAGCGCTTCTGCTATACAGTTATAGGGCATACAGTGAGTGCAATGCCTACCAAACATTTCGAGGCACTCCAATGCCCCTTGGAAGTAACATGGAGGTCAGAGGGCCTTAACTAAACCGTTTTTTTCCATTTATAGCAACTGGGTCTCCTGTACACTGTTGGCCTAAGCAGTGAATGGAAGGCTTTCCAAAAATTATGAGGAACTGCAATGCCCCTTGAAACAGACGTGGATTACAGCGTACTAAAAACCTTCTACCCATTATTGGGGAGTGGGTCTCCGTTAGTTTTCGCCTTTGCATTGAAAAGCAAAAGCTGACTAAAATTAGGAGGAAATGCAATGCCCGTTGGAAGAGTCGTGGAGGTTAGAGGTAATTAAAAACAACATTTCAATGCCCCTCGGAAGAGATGTGGAGGTCACAGTAGCTTAACATGACGGTTTTAATGCCCATTACAAGAGCCATACAGTACAGCATGTTAAAAACATTATTCCCATTATTGGGGAGTGGGTCTCCCATAGTATTACCTTATGCCTTCCAAGCAAAAGCTGCCAAAAATTAGGACGGAGGAACTTGCAATGCCCCTTACAAGAGCCACACAGTACAGCATATTACAAACATAAGTCCCATTATTGGGGAGTGGGTCTCCCATAGTATTTGCTTATGCCTTCCAAGCAAAAGCTGCAAAAAATTAGGATAGAGGAACTTGCAACGCCCCTTACAAGAGCCATGCAATACAGCATATTACAAACATTATTCTCATGATTGGGGAGTGGGTCTCCCATAGTATTTGCTTATGCCTTCCAAGCAAAAGCTGTCAAAAATTATGAGGAAATGCAATGTACGTTCGAAGAGTCGTGGAGGTCCCAGTAGCTTAACAAGACCATTTTAATGCCCCTCAGAGGAGACGTGGAGGTCAGAGTGGTATAACAACATGCTTTTAAAGCCCCTCAGAAGAGACGTGGAGGTCAGAGTGATATAACTGTTATGAACTGCTACAAGCACTAAGGAAAGAAAGGAAAACTGTCCCTACAATAGAACTAAGCTGATTCCCTACGATGCTGCGGGGGACCTGTTCCTTGTGAACAGACCCGCCTAACTCCTCGGCTAGTCTGAACGCAGACCTATAGATATAAGGAAGGGGTCCCTGCAAGAACTAAGGACTGGGATATAGTTGGACACCTCCTAGCAGAAATTGTAGCAGAGCAAAGACAAACAAACAAACAGAAGTACTAGTGGTCAAAAGACCAAGCAAACTACAGAGTAAGGTACAAGGCACCTGGCTAGCTTAAGAGTAAATGTAACACTGAAGTCCAGCAAGGCCAGGAGGGTGGAGCTGGATTAAATAGGCAAAAAGTCATGTGACCAGCAAAATAGAAAAAACTAACAGGAGGGTTCTAACAGTACCCCCTCTTCTATGAGTATCCTCCGGATCCTCCAGGCCCAGGTCTATCAGGAAACCTCCTGTGAAAAGCTCCGACAAGTCTAGGAGGAGAGACATCATCCGCCCTTACCCAGGAGTTATCCTCGGGACCGAAACCTTTCCAAGCGACGAGATACTGCAATCTCCCTCTATGCCATCTAGAATTAAGAATGTGAGAAATTTCATATTCACCGTCTTCCTCCACCAGAGGAACAGAGACAGTGGGGTCCCTATCAGAAACATCCGCATTTTTCAATAAGGAAACATGAAACAACGGATTAATCTTCAAGGAGGTAGGAACCTCCAACCTAACAGCAGATTGGTTAACTACCTGAAGCACCTTAAATGGACCTACAAACTTCGGGCCCAATTTCTTAGAAGGAATCCTCAACCGCAGATTCCTAGAGGACAACCAAACCATGTCACCAACAGTAAACAAAACTTCTTGACGTTTCCTGTCAAAGTACCTCTTGGATTTTTTGTTAGCCTCTTGAAGGTTACGACGTACATCAGCCCAAACTTTCTCCAATTCACCGGAAAAATTCTCCTCCTCCGGCACAGCCGATACCAATTTGGAGAATGACCCAAACGACGGATGTCTCCCAGTACAACAAAAAAAAGGAGAACACCCAGCAGAAGAGGATGTATGGTTGTATGGTTGTTAAGAGCAAATTCAGCCAGTGGCAGAAACTCAGACCACCCCTCTTGATTGTCAGCCACAAAACAACGCAAAAACTGTTCAACATCCTGGTTCTTTCTTTCTGTCTGTCCATTAGACTCAGGATGATAACCAGACGAAAATGACAAATGGACTCCCAACTTGTCACAAAAGGCACGCCAAAAACGAGCCACGAACTGAGGTCCCCTATCGGAAACAATGTCGGTAGGAACGCCATGGAGCCTGACAATTTCTTTAACGAAAGCTTTAGCGAGTGTCCTGGCGCAGGGCAGTTTGATGAAGGGAACCAAGTGACACATCTTGCTAAAACGGTCCACGACCACCCAGATAACAGTGAAACCCTCAGAGGCAGGAAGGTCAGTAATAAAATCCATAGCAAGATGCGTCCAAGGAGCACTAGGAACCTCCAGAGGGCAAAGCAACCCTGCAGCAGGAGCATGTGAAGACTTAGATCTAGCACACACAGTACATTGATGCACGCACTTAATGACTTCCTTCTGCCACCCAGGCCACCAAAAACTGCGACCTACAAGTCTCTTAGTCTCCGAAATTCCTGGATGACCTGCCAACCGAGACTCATGAGACTCCACAAACAAATCTCTCCTAAAGTTCCTAGGCACAAACAACCTCCCATGGGGAGTGTTAGATGGGGCATCCTCCTGGGCTTTCAGAATCCCATCTTCCAAAACGGAGTCCAATGCTGCTATCACAACACCTTCCTGTAAAATGCTCTCCTCCTCCTCGGTACCAACCATGGGAGAAAAACTGAGAGATAAAGCATCGGCTTTAACATTCTTGGTACCCAGGATGTAAGTAACAGAAAAATTAAACCGCGGAAAAAAAAGTGCCCACCTAGCTTGACGGGCATTCAAGCGCTTGGCAGCATCAAGATAGATCAGATTCTTATGATCAGTAAAAACCTGAATGGGAAATTTAGCACCTTCCAAGAGATGACGCCAATGTTCAAATGCGAGTTTAATTGCCAGCAATTCCCGATTACCGACATCGTAATTAAGTTCGGTCTCCAAAAATTTTTTTGAAAAAAAAGCACAGGGATGTACTTCATCCTTGTTTTCCTGAGACAAAACAGCACCGACCCCCACCGAAGAAGCATCAACCTCGACAAAAAAAGGCTTGGTCTCATCAGGCTGCATAAGGATGGGGGCAGAACTGAACCTCTCCTTGAGATACACAAAAGCTTCAATGGCCTCAGTAGTCCACTGGACCGTATTCGCACCTTTCCTGGTGAGATCGGTCAGCGGCTTAACAATTATAGAAAAATTCTTAATGAATTTTCTGTAATAATTGGCAAAACCCAAAAATCTCTGTATCGATTTCAAACCAATAGGCCTAGGCCATTCCTGCACCGCCTGAACCTTCACCGGGTTCATCTCAAAGCCCTTGCTGGAGATAATGTAGCCCAAAAAACTAATTCTCTGCACAGCGAACTCACATTTCTCCAGCTTAGCAAAAAGTGAATTGTCGCTTAACAACTGCAATACCTCACGAACGCTCTGCCAATGAGACTCCAGATCCGGCGCAAAAATCAAAATGTCATCCAAATACACCACCACATTCTTACCGATCAACGGTCTTAGGATGTCATTAATAAGGTTCTGAAAAAACGCTGGTGCGTTGGTAAGACCAAAGGGCATAACCAGATTCTCAAAATGACCCACTGGAGTGTTAAAAGCAGTTTTCCACTCATCACCTTCCTTCATACGTAACAAATTGTATGCCCCCCGGAGATCAATCTTAGAGAACCACTTGGCCCCCACTAACTGGTTGAACAAGTCAGGAATTAATGGCAGTGGGTAGGAATTGCGTACTGTAATTTTATTAATTTCGCGAAAGTCCAGACATGGACGTAAACCGCCGTCCATTTTTTTTACAAAAAAAAAATCCAACAGCCACAGGTGACTTAGAAGGTCTAATGTGACCGGCGGCCAAGCTTGTCTGTATGTATTCCTCCAAGGCCTTTCTCTCAGGGATAGTAAAATTAAATAAGCGACTCTTGGGAAGAGTTGCTCCAGGGACAAACTCAATAGTACAATCATAGTCCCTATGAGGAGGCAAAACTTGCGACTCCTCCTCAGAAAAAACCTTCCAGAAATCCTGAATAGGTACAGGTAATTCCCCTCTTTCCACAGCAGCAATGCGACCGTTACAACATCTATCATAACACTTAGGACTCCAAGACTTAATTTCATTGGTAGACCAGTCCAGTACAGGATTGTGCAATTTTAACCAAGGTAACCCCAAAACCACTGGAGCAGGCAAATTATTTAATACCACCAAATCCAAATTCTCTTGGTGGATACCATTAATGGTGAGGGGAAATTCAAAAACCTTGTGAGTAATACCTTTCAAGGGAGAGCCATCAACAGCAACCACAGAAATAGGAGATGACAAAAGTTTGGATTCTAATTTAAATTTTTCCAAAAAACCCTCATCAATCACATTGAGTGTAGAACCACAATCCACAAAAACCCGAAATTCAGCCAACTCCTCCTGGAATGAGGTGCTTCCAGAAAGAAATACTCCTTTTGAGTTTCAACACACTATGCGGGCGTAACTGACCTCTTTTTTTTTTTCTTTGTTCAAACGAAGCACACAGTTCTTAATAAAGTGGTCAGATTTGCCGCAATAAAAGCACAATCCTTTAGCATACCTGCGGTCTTTTTCCGGAGAGTGGGGTGACATCGCCCCAATTTCCATCAGTTCTCCACCCTCCGAACAGACCCTCTGAAAAATAGGAGCTGTCATAGTAGTAGATTTCTCTTCATTACTCCTAGCACGCAGTCTCCTGTCCACACGTATGGTTAATTGCATTGCCTCCTGCAAGGTTCCAGGTTTTGGGAAGGCAATCAGCAGATCCTTAACCCTTTCACCTAGACCCTCAAGAAACAAACACTTTAATGCTGAGTCATTCCATTCCACTTCAGCCGACCATCTTCTGAAGTATGTACAATAATTTTCCACATCACCTGATCCCTGCTTCAAACGTCTTAATTCAGTTTCAGCAGATGAGACTCGATCAGGATCATCATACAACAACCCCATAGCAGAAAAAAAATCTTCCACAGATCTAAAACACGGATCATTAGGTTGTAGAGAAAAGGCCCATCCCTGTGGTTCTTTGCGCAAAAGTGACATTATAAACCCAATGCGCTGCGATTCATTCCCCGAGGATCTGGGTCTTAAACGAAAATATAATAAACAAGCGTTTTTAAAGGAAAAAAAATCTTGCCGTTTACCATAAAAAAAATCTGGAAGTCCTACCTTCGGTTCGACAAAATGCGCTCCAGGACAGCTACTCACGTGTTGCTGGAGCTCGGCCACCTCCAAAGACTGTCCCTGCAGGGGTTGAGCCAATTCCTGAACCGACACCATGATGAAATCAGGATTTTTTTTTTTTTTTTCCTTAGAGTGTTTTATTTTTGGGCTGGACTTACTGTTATGAACTGCTACAAGCACTAAGGAAAGAAAGGAAAACTGTCCCTACAATAGGACTAAGCTGATTCCCTACGATGCAGCGAGGGACCTGTTCCTTGTGAACGGACCCGCCTAAGTCCTCGGCTAGTCTGAACACAGACCTATAGATATAAGGAAGGGGTCCCTACAAGAACTAAGGACTGGGATATAGTTGGACACCTCCTAGCAGAATTTGTAGCAGAGCAAAGACAAACAAACAAACAGAAGTACTAGTGGTCAAAAGACCAAGCAAACTACAGAGTAAGGTACAAGGCACCTGGCTAGCTTAAGAGTAAATGTAACACTGAAGTCCAGCAAGTCCAGGAGGGCGGAGCTGGATTAAATAGGCAAAAAGTCATGTGACCAGCAAAATAGAAAAAACTAACAGGAGGGTTCTAACAATAACAAGACTGTTTTAATGCCCCTCAGAAGAGACGTGGAGGTCAGAGTGGTATAACAAGACGCTTTTAATGCCCCTCAGAAGAGACGTGGAGGTCAGAGTGGCATAACAAGATGCTTTTAATGCCCCTCAGAAGAGACGTGGAGGTCAGAGTGGTATAACAACACGCTTTTAATGCCCCTGAGAAGAGACGTGGAGGTCAGAGTGGTATAACAACACAACAACACGCTTTTAATGCACCTCAGAAGAGACGTGGAGGTCGCAGTAGGTTAACAAGACGCTTTTAATGCCCCTCAGAAAAGGCGTGGAGGTCAGAGTGGTATAACAAGATGCTTTTAATGCCCCTCAGAAGAGATGTGGAGGTCAGAGTGGTATAACAAGATGCTTTTAATGCCCCTCAGAAGAGACGTGGAGGTCCCAGTAGCTTAACAAGACGCTTTTAATGCCCCTCGGAAAAGTGGTGGAGGTCCCAGTAGCTTAACAAGACACTTTTAATGCCCCTCGGAAAAGTGGTGGAGGTCCCAGTAGCTTAACAAACGCTTTTAATGCCCCTCAGAAGAGACGTGGAGGTCCCAGTAGCTTAACAAGACGCTTTTAATGCCCCCCGTAAAAGTGGTGGAGGTCGCAGTAGCTTAATAAGATGCTTTTAATGCCCCTTACAAGAGCCATACAGTACAGCATCTTAAAAACATTATTCCCATTATTGGGGAGTGGGTCTCCCATAGTATTTGCTTATGCCATCCAAGCAAAAGCTGCCAAAAATTAGGACGGAGGAACTTGCAATGCTCCTTACAAGAGCCATGCAGTACAGCATATTACAAACATTATTTCCATAATTGGGGAGTGGGTCTCCCATAGTATTTGCTTATGGCTTCCAAGCAAAAGCTGCCAAAAATTAGGATGGAGGAACTTGCAATGCCCCTTACAAGAGCCATACAGTACAGCATATTACAAACATTATTCCCATTATTGGGGAGTGAGTCTCCCATAGTATTTGCTTTTCCCTTCCAAGCAAAAGCTGCCAAAAATTATGGGGAAATGCAATTCCCATTCGAAGAGTCGTGGAGGTCACAGTAGCTTAACAAGACCGTTTCAATGCCTCTCAGAGAAGACGTGAAGGTCAGAGTGGTATAACAACATGCTTTTAATGCCCCTCAGAAGAGACGTGGAGGTCAGAGTGGTATAACAAAACAGTTTTAATGCCCCTCAGAAGAGATGTGGAGGTCAGAGTGGTATAACAAGACGCTTTTAATGCCCCTCAGAAGAGACATGGAGGTAAGAGTGGTATAACAAGATGCTTTTAATGCCCATCAGAAGAGACGTGGAGGTCAGAGTGGTATAACAAGACGCTTTTAATGCCCCTCAGAAGAGACGTGGAGGTCAGAGTGGTATAACAACACGCTTTTAGTGCCCCTCAGAAGAGACGTGGAGGTCAGAGTGGTATAACAAAAGGATTTTAATGCCCCTCAGAAGAGACGTGGAGGTCGCAGTAGCTTAACAAGACCGTTTTAATGCCCCTGAGAAGAGACGTGGAGGTCAGGGTGGTATAACAACAAGCTTATAATGCCCCTCAGAAGAGACGTGGAGGACAGAGTGGTATAACAAGACGGTCTTAATGCCCCTCAGAAGAGACGTGGAGGTCGCAGTAGCTTAACAAGACCGTTTTAATGCCCCTCAGAAGAGACGTGGAGGTCAGAGTGGTATTACATGCTTTTAATGCCCCTCAGAAGAGACGTGGAGGTCAGAGTGGTATAACAAGACGCTTTTAATGCCCCTCAGAAGAGATGTGGAGGTCAGAGTGGTATAACAAGACGCTTTTAATGCCCCTTACAAGAGCCATACAGTACAGTATCTTAAAAACATTATTCCCATTATTGGGGAGTGGGTCTCCCATAGTATTTGCTTATACCTTCCAAGCAAAAGCTGCCAAAAATTAGGATGGAGGAACTTGCAATGCCCCTTACAAGAGCCATACAGTACAGCATCTTAAAAATATTATTCCCATTATTGGGGAGTGGGTCTCCCACAGTCTTTGTTTATGCCTTCCAAGCAAAAGCTGACAAAATTAAGGACGGAGGAACTTTCAATAATGGCAACACGGATCACGGTCACCCTGGTGGTATAGTGGTGGTGGAGGCTGAGGATAAGGAGAAGAACATAAAACAGCCGAAATGAGGAAGCATATACCCATGTGTGGGTGTGAAGCGGTGCATGTGAATACACCTCCCGAAAAAACACAATGGATTTGACTTTATGTTACTCTGCTGTCATTTTTTGGTGATGAGAAGTCTGGCCCAATCCAGCCCTTGTTCATTTTGATAAGGATCAGCTTGTCAGCATTGTCAGTTGACAGGCGAGTGCGCTTATCAGTTATAATTCCCCCAGCGGCACTAAAAACACGCTCCGATAACACGCTAGCGGCAGGGCAGGCCAGGACCTCCAAGGCGTACAGAGTGAGTTCATTCTAAGTGTCTAGCTTGGATACCCAATAATTAAAAGGCACAGAGGAATCACGGAGGACGCTGGTTCGGTCGGCAAGGTACTCCCTCACCATCTTTTGAAACTTTCCACTCCTTTTGAGAGTACCCCGCGCCTCAGGGCCTGTATACTGGGCGGGTCTCATAAAACTGTCCAGGAAGGTTGACAGTGTTCCCCTGCCTCTGCTGGATTGGAGTTGCCTCTCTCTTGCTTGTACGCCTTGGTTGGTCAACGAAATGTGACCTCTGCCGCTAGCGTGTTCAGATGGGAAGTTTTTTAACAGTTCTGCAGCAAGGGCCTTCTGGTACTGCCCCATTTTTGTAGACCTCTCCACCTCAGGAATAAGAGAGTGAAAGTTCTCCTTGTAGCGGGGGTCTAAAAGTGTCACCAACCAGTAATGACTGTCATCCAACATTTTGACAACGCGAGGGTCACGGTTAAGGCAGTGTAACATAAAGTCAGCCATGCGTGCCAGACAGGTAACGGGCAAGACTTCCGTGTCCTCACCAAGATGACGACTGACCATGCTCTCCTCCTCCTCCCCCCTGTCCTCAGGCCACCCACGCTGAACCGATGGTATGACAGTTGTACAGGTACCACCGTCTACAGCGCATGACACAAGCTCCTGTTCTTCTTCCTACTCCTCCTCCTCTCCCTCATTGTCCCCCAATGTACGTTGGGATGAGATGAGGCTGGGCTGTGAGTAATCGACCGCTACGGCTTCTTGATCCATCGCATCATACTCTGGCTGCAATGCCTCCTCTTTAATTCTCTGCAGAGAGCGTTGTAAAAGACAGACAAGTGGAATGCTGACGCTAATGATGGCATCATCGCCACTCACCATCTGGGTGGACTCCTCAAAGTTTGTCAAGATGGTACAGATGTCAGACATCCAAGTCCACTCCTGAGGTCTTATGTGTGGAGTCTGACCTGAATATCGACGGCCTTGTTGCAGCTGGTACTCCACAACTGCTCTCTTCTGCTCACAAATCCTTTGCAACTTCTGGAGGGTTGAGTTCCAACGTGTGGGGACATCACACACCAGTCGGTGTGACGGAAGCTGCAAACGCTGCTGCAACACAGCAAGGGCGGCAGAAGCTGTAGCCGACTAGCGAAAATGAGCTGACAGGCGGCATACTTTGAAAAGCAGATCTGGCAACTCGGGGTACGATTTAATAAACCGCTGAACCACGAGTTTAAGCACATGAGCCAGGCATGGTACGTGTGTGATCTCGCCTCGCCTCAGAGCCGCCACCAGGTTACGGCCATTGTCACACACGACCATGCCTGGATGTAGGTTCAGCGGTCTCAGCCACAGATCTGCCTGCTCTTTCACAGCTGTCCACAACTCACAAGCAGTGTGAGGTTTCTCACCTAAGCTTATGAGTTTCAGCACAGCCTGTTGCCGCTTGGCAGAGGCAGTACTGCAGTGCTTCCAGCTTGTAACTGATGTGTTGATATCTGAGATGGAGGCTGAACATGAGGAGGAGGAGGAGGATGATGCGCAGCATCTGTACACTGTGGGGGCAACTCTGACTGACATAGGGCCCACAATCCTCAGTGTGGGGAGGATGTGTTCCGTCCCAAGGTCCCACTCGGTCCCGGCTTCCACTATGTTTACCCACTGTGCCGTCAGGGAGATGTACCGTCCCTGGCCACAAGCACTTGTCCACGTTTCCATTGTCAGGTGGACTCTCCCAGTAACTGCGTTGTTGAGGGTACGGCAGATGTTTTGGGACACGTGCTTGTGTAGTGCGGGGATGGCACACCAGGCAAAATAGTGTCGGCTGGGGACCAAGTACCGACTACCGCCATAAGGTTGCGGAAGGATTCCGTCTCCACCAGCCTAAAAGGCAGCATTTCCAATGCAAGTAATCGTGAAATGTGCGAATTTAGGACTGTAGCCTGTGGGGCGTTAGCTGAGAATTTCCACTTTCGTTCAAAGGTCTGGGATATGGACAACTGAACGCTGCGGTGGGACATGGATGTGGACGTTGATGCTGTTTCTTGAGAAACTGCCATAAAAAGTGAAGTCTGAGAGGAGGGGGCATCTTTGCATGCAGTATGGACAGGGGATTGCCTTGCACACACAACAGGGGCTTCTATTGCCCGCACAACAGCGGAAGAAGCAGTGGTGACACCCGCTGACACTGGTCGTGGACCCTGGGGTTCGCCCCACAAAGTCGGGTGCTTTGCTGCCATGTGCCTAATCATGCTGGTGGTGGTCAGGCTGGTAGCTTTGTCACCCCTGCTGATGCTGGCATGGCAGGTGGTGCAAATGGCCTTTTTGGGGTTATCAGCAGAATCTTTAAAAAAATTCCAGACTCTGGAAGACCTACCGCTTGTACTGGCAACGTCCCTCGTGTTGGTGTTACGGGGAACGGTTGGCCGCCTTCTGTCTGCGGCCACCACACTGCTTCTTCCTGCCTGTTGGGGTACTCTGCCTCCCTCCCCCTATGTGCTGCTGGCCTCACTCTGCATGTCCTCCTGCCACGTTGGGTCAGTTACTAGATCATCCACCACCTCCTCCACTTCCACTTGCGCACCACGATCCTCCTCCTCACTTCCTGGCAATTGTGTCTCGTCATCGTCCACCTCTTGTGACAAATTGCCAGCGTCGACTTCCTGTGGCCGTGGCTGTTCAAATATTTGTGCATCGCTACATGGGATCTCCTCTTCCACCACTTCAAGCGGAGCAGGCGAGGGGCACAAATCTGGAAATGGACCAGTGAACAGCTCTTCAGAATGTCCAAGTGTGGGATCAGTTGCTGTCTGACGACACTCGGCATGGTGGGAGGAAGGAGCATCAGGGTGAGGAGGAGTATGCGGTCGAGACTCACGGCTACTAAGAGTCAACCGTTTGGAAGACAGGCCGGAGGTGGTGGTGCCCAGGTAACTGGAAGTATTATCTGCTATCCAATTAATAACCTGTTCACACTGATCAGTTCGCAATACTGGTGTTGACCGAATTACTAGGGAAGCACAGAACAAGAAGTGGGAGCGAGAAGATGTGGCTGTTGGTTGTGGCACATTTTCACCTTGGCCATGGCCCCATCCTCTGCACTTACCATCACCAGAACGTCCACTTCCACGTCCCTTGCCACGCACCTTGCCCATTGTAAAGTAAGTAAAATAGCTTACACTCGCACTATCAATGGAAAAAGGGTAGCAAAAAGTAGATTAGAACCGTGGAAGAGGAAAACCACAGTTCTATTTCTCTGGCCTACACCCGACTCTTTTAAACAATCTGAACAATCAGGGAGAAAATATTACTGTTTTTCTTTACGGAAAAAATACCAAAAGCTGAATAATAGAGATTTCTTACCGTGGAACAGCAAAACCACACTTGTATTTCTCGGGCCTACACCAGACTATTTTCAACAGATATATTTGTGTCTGAACAATCAGGAGACAGTATTATTTATTTTTTCCGGACAAAAATTGCGAAAAGCAGGATAATACAGAGATTTGACCCGGGGAACTGCAAAACCACACTTGTATTTCTCGAGCCTGCACCAGACTATTTTCAACAGATATATTTGTGTCTGAACAATCAGGAGACACTATTATTTATTTTTTACGGCAAAAAATGCCAAAAGCAGGATAGTAGAGATTTTTTACCGTGGAACAGTAAAACCACAGTTAAAATTTACTGGTGTATACCAGACTATTTTCAACAGATATATTTGTGTCTGAACAATCAGGAGACACTATTATTTTTTTTTTTCGGCAAAAAATGCCAAAAGCAGGATAATAGAGATTTTTTTACCGCGGAACAGCAAAACCACAGTTATAATTTACTGGTGTATACCAGACTATTTTCAACAGATATATTTGTGTCTGAACAATCAGGAGACACTATTATTTATTTTTACGGCAAAAAATGCCAAAAGCAGGATAATAGAGATTTTTTACCGTGGAACAGCAAAACCACAGTTATAATTTACTGGTGTATACCAGACTTATTTTAAATATATATATATTTGCGGCTGAACAGTGAGCGACACACTCAAACTGTTTTTTTTTAGATACAAAAGGCACAAAACTGGATAATACAGAGATTTCACCCGTGGAACTGCAAAACCACACTTCTGTTTCTGTGGCCTATACCAGACTCTTTTCAACAGATATATTTGTGTCTGAAAAATCAGAGACACACTTTTTTTTGGGGGGGGGGACACCAATAGGTTAATAAGACGGGTATTTGTACAGTGTGAAGGAGGAAAAAAAAAGAGGATTTAGATGAAAAAAAAAGGATTTAGCTCGGAGACCTGGAGCTAAGTCCAGCAATTTCAGAAACAGGAGCACACAGGACTGTAATGCAGCGTTTGCTGGTATAACCCCACTGCGTCTCCTATACAGCCTGCCTGTCTGCCTGATATCTGGGATGGATATTAGTCCTGAGAAAGACTGTTTGTTTGATCTGGCAGGCTTTACAGACCCTACACTAACTATTTCGCAGGATAAATCTCTCCATAGCTCAGCAGCGCTGTCCGTACACTGTCTAATCCGGAGCGACTGTGTCCAAGATGGCGGCGCCCGGTTTAAAAAATACTCGAGATGACGCTGTGCGGCCAGCCAATCACTGTAATGCCCACAAACAACATGGCTGCGGCATTACAGTGACTGGCTGGCAATCCCTGTATGTTCATTGGCTCTGTAAAGAGCGCCAAACATGCAGGGCGGAGACCCGAGCTCCCGCCCGAGTAACCCGGAAATGCTCGGTGCTCGCCGAACATCCTGAGTAGCGCGATGCTCGAGCGAGTACCGAGCAGTGTCGAACATGCTCGCTCAACACTAAAAATAACGCACAGTGAGTCAAAATTCTGAAATTCTATTAAAACAGACAAAATGAAACAAACATTCTTATCTTGAGATACAGTACAAGAATGTTGAATGCCTTTCTTTTTGGAAACATCTGGTATTACATCCAAAGGAGAAGCACCTATTGATGGAAATTTGAAGAAGATGATGAGTAAGACCACTGATATTATACAGCAGGTGAAATAAGTATTGAACACGTCACCAAATTTCTAAGTAAATATATTTCTAAAGGTGCTATTGACATGAAATTCTCACCAAATGTGGGTAACAACCCATCCAATCCACACAGGCAAAGAAATCAAACCATAGATGTCCATAAATTAAGTTATGAGTAATAATGAGAAATGACACAGAGAAAAAAGTATTGAACACATGAAGAAAGAGAGGAGCAAAAAGCTATGGAAAGTCATGACACCAGCTGAGATCTATCAGTAATTAGAAAGCAATCCTGCTACTTAGTGACAAATAATATCAGCTGGTTCAACTGATGCCCTATAAAAAGGTGTCTCATTACCAAGGTGCCACACAAGAAACATCTCATGATGGGTAATACCAGTGAGCTGTCTCAAGACCTTCGCAACCTTATTGTTGGAAAGCATACTGATGGCATTGGTTACAGAAGAATATTTAGACTACTGAACGCTCCAGTGAGAACTGTTGGGGACATAATCTGGAAGTGGAAAGAACATAATTTCACCATAAACTGGTCACGACCAGGTGCTCCTCACAAGATTTCAGACAGAGGAGTGTAAAGAATTATCCAAAGAGTTGTCCAGGAGCCAAGGACCACCTGTGGAGAGCTACAGAAAGACCTGGAATCAGCAGATACAATGGTTTCAAAGAAAACAATAAGTAATGCACTCAACCTCCACAGCACAATGCACACTCACCACGCAAGACTCCAAAAGCATGTACAAGCACGTTTTAAAGTTTGCTCAACAACATTTAAACATTTAGACAAACTTGTGAAATACTGGGAGAATATTCTGGTTAGATGAGACCAAAGTTGAACTGTTTGGATGCCATAATACACACCATGTTTGGAGGCCAAATTGCACTGCATATCACCCCAAACACCATACTAACAGTGAAGTTTTGAGGTGGGAACATCATGGTGTGGGGCTGTTTTTCAGCATACAGCACTTGCAAACTTCATATGATTGAAGGAAGGATGAATGGACAAATGTACTGAAACATTCTGCATAAAAACTGCTGCTATCTACCAGGATGATAAGGGTGAAACAAGGGTGCACAGTTGAGCAAGACAATGATCCCAAACACACAGCCAAGGAAACTGTCAATTGGTTTTAGAAAAAGAAAATAAAGCTGCTAGAATGGCTCAGCCAATCCTCTGACCTGAATCCAACAGAAAATTTATGGAAGGAACTAAAGCTCAGAATTCATAGAAGGAGCCCTTGAGACCTTCAGGATGTGAAGAGTGCTTGTGTGAAGGAATGAGACAAAATCACCCCTGAGCAATGCCTGTGACTGGTTTCTCCATACAGGAGGCGTCTTGAAGCTGTCATCACCAACAAAGGTTTTTTCATAAAAATTAATTCAATTTCAGTAAGCGTGTTCAATATTTTTTCTCTGTGTCATTTCTCATTATTACACATAATTTATGAACATCTATGGTGATTTCTTTGCCTGTGTGGATTTGATGAGTTGTTACCGACATCTGGTGAATTTCATGTCAATAGCACCTTTAGAAATATATTTACTTAGAAAATTGGTGACGTGTTCAATACTTATTTCACCCGCTGTATCTATCAAAGAGCCATTCTAGTCATGGGGTAAAGTATTATATTACCTATATTTTTATCCATAGGAGGAAGTGTTTTAATTAGACTTTATTGCTTGATTAGTGGTCGACCAATGACAGGAATTGGTCTTTAAAGACGACCTGACAATTGCATAAATATGTAATTTCTTTAAATGATGTAAATGTCACTTTCTCCTGAACCTGGCGTTTTTTTTTTCTTTTCTTTCTGCGCCTCTCCCTTCCTGAGATAAGGTCATCTCTTCCTTGTATATAAGTCTGGTCTTAGTAAACTGGGCATTGTCCCAAATAGATGAATTGACAACCACGCCCAATTGGCGTTAAAGACTAAATTAACATACAGGGAAAAGATAGAACGGAGTGGCGCAGTCAAAAACGAAAAGCAACACCGGATTCAGGAGAACAGTGGCATTTACACCAGGTTAAAAGAATTACATATCCATGGCATGCGACAGGTCCCCTTTAAATGTACAGCATGATCTTTTTGTACACAGGTTTGTTTTCCCAACTATATTAGTATGAATGTAATGATCTGTATATATTAGTAACCTGTTCGTATAGATAAATCATTTCTTGTCTGCATTCATATTTTGGGTTATAAATGTGTAATTTATAACTGTACGTTTGGAATTTTCATCATTGCGTCTGATCTGCACTGAAAGGAAAAGAAACCAGAGACGTAGGTAGGGGTTCAGCTCAGGGGGGCAAAACATCTGAGTGGGCCCCTAACTAGGTAACCCTGATTATAATAATATAAATAACTAGATGGTGGCCCGATTCTAAAGCATCGGGTATTCCAGCATATGTCTCCCGACCCTCCTTTATAATGCCCCATGCAGGAAGTCACATCCCCCGTATATAATACCCCATGCATATAATACCCCATGCAGGATGTCACATCCCCCGTATATAATACCCCATGCAGGATGTCACATCCCCCCTATATAATACCCCATGCAGGATGTCACCTCTCCCCCATATAATCTCCCATGCAGGATGTCACCTCTCCCCTATATATTGCCCCATGTAGGATGTCACCTCTCCCCCCATATAATGCCCCATGTAGGATGTCACCTCTCCCCCCATATAATGCCCCATGATGGATGTCACCTCTCCCCCCATATAATGCCCCAAGTAGGATGTCACCTCTCCCCTCATATAATGCCCCATGCAGGATGTCACCTCTCCCCCCATATAATGCCCCATGCAGGCTGTCACATCCCCCCTATATAATACCCCATGCAGGATGTCACCTCTCCCCCCATATAATGCCCCATATAGGATGTCACCTCTCCCCCCATATAATGCCCCATGTAGGATGTCACCTCTCCCAGCATATAATGGCCCATGCAGGATGTCACCTCTCCCCCATATAATGCCCCATGTAGGATGTCACCTCTCCCCCATATAATGCCCCATGTAGGATGTCACGTCTCCCCCCATATAATGGCCCATGCAGGATGTCACCTCTCCCCCATATAATGCCCCATGTAGGATGTTACCTCTCCCCCCATATAATGCCCCATGTAGGATGTCACCTGACCCCCCATATAATGCCCCATGCAGGCTGTCACATCCCCCCTATATAATACCCCATGCAGGATGTCCCATCCACCCCATAGTGCCCCATGCAGGTCCCCTATGGCCACATACAAAGAAAAAAAAATCCAATACTCACCTCACTTCTCAGCTGCTGCTCCGGACTCCAGCGTCGCCGGCATCTTCACGCTGTGCGCTGTGATCGGTCAGGAGAGAGCGCGGTGTAAAGACGTCACCGCGCCCTCTGACCTGAAACGTCACAGAGCATCAGCGGAAGACACAGGAGCTGCTGTGCAGGCACGGGGAGGGGTAAGTATGACGCCGGGTGCCAGGGTCCTGATCGAGCGGGGGGAGGGACGGGAGGAGAGGAGAGGGGAGGGGAGAGGAGGGAAGGGGAGGGGTAAGTATGACGCCGGGGTCCTGATAGAGCGGGGGGAGGGACGGGAGGAGAGGAGAGGGGAGGGGAGAGGAGGGGAAAGGAAGGGAGGGGAGAGGAGTGGAGGGGCGTCACACTTGTCCTGTGGAGATAACCAGCTATAGCCGCTGATCTTCCGACGATAGCCGCATGTAGGTCAGCGGCGCCTGCGGTGGGGGACTTAAGCTACGAGCAGCCGGCGGCATCTCCCGGCTGCATCGCCACTGACCTCCGTGCCTCACATGAGCCGCTAACGGCCGCCATCTTTTTCTGAAATGCCGCGTCGCTGATTGGCCACGGCCGGACCAATCAGCGACCCGGGATTTCCAGGACAGACAGACAGACAGAAAGACAGACAGAAAGACAGACAGAAAGACAGACGGGATAAGACAATTATATAGATAGATAATAATCTTTATTTATATAGCGCCAACATATTCCGCAGCGCTTAACAATTCACAGGTTCACATACAACAGTCATAAGTAACATAGCTAAATATAATACAATAATTACAGAAAAATTAATGACGACCCTGCTCGTAAGAGCTTACAATCTACAATGAGGTGGGGGTGACACAAAGTACAATGGATTATTTACAAGGATGGTCCAGCCATCTTGAGGGGATGAGGGATAGATAAAGGCTGCATGAGCTCATCACTAGCCAGTATCTGTAGTGCTTTTTGGTTCGGTGGAGAGTTATATTTAGAGAAATAAGGCATGGCCTATAAGAATATAAAAGGACTTCGATTAGGGAAGGTGATAGGCTGCCCTAAACAGGTGTGTTTTTAGGGAGCGCCTAAAACTGTGTAAGTTGTGGTTCATCCTAATTTCTTGGGGTAGAGCATTCCAAAGAATAGGTGCAGCTCGGGAGAAGTCTTGAAGCAGGGAGTGGGAGGTACGGATTAGTGCAGATGTTAGTCGAAAGTCGCTTGCGGAGCGTAGAGAACGGGTAGGCCGATAAACAGAAATGAGGGAAGAGATGTAGGGGGGTGCCACACTGTGGAGAGCTTTGTGGGTGAGAACAAGCAATTTAAATTGTATCCTATAATTCATGGATAGCCAGTCCTATGACTGGCACAGAGCGGAGGAGTCTGAGTAACGGTTAGCCAAATAGATGACCCTGGCTGCTGCTTTAAGGATGGACTGGAGGGGGGAAAGTCGAGTGAGGGGGAGGCCAATTAATAGAGAGTTACAGTAGTCAAGGCAGGAGTGGATCAGGGCAACAGTGAGGGTTTTTGTTGTTTCCAAGGTGAGAAAGGGGAGGATTCTAGAGATGTTCTTCAGGTGCAAACGACAAGAGTGGGCAAGAGATTGTATATGGAAGGTGAAGGAGAGATTGGTGTCAAAACACAACGCCCAGACAGCGCCTGCTGGCTCGGCATTATTGTGGTGCCACACAGGGAGAGAGAGATGTCAGATTTAGAGAGGTGAGTAGATGGCGGGAGCAGAAGAAGTTCAGTTTTGGAAAGGTTGTGTTTCAGGTAGAGAGCGGACATGATGTTAGAAACTGCAGCCAGACAGTCACTGGATTACAACTATGCTGGCGCTCCTTCAACGCGGGTTTAAGGGAACATCAGCAGATGACCATGGTGTTACTGAAAATAAATCTCTACACAAAGACAACACTGATATTACTGCCATATGGTGACATATAGTGTTAGATACTGTACCAGTCCTGCAGAACATACAAGAGATTACAGTACAGTTATATATAGTAACTTACAGCTGATGTTCTTTCTGATGGAATCGTTCACTTTTCCCATCTGGCCCAGACCGACATGACAACTTCTCCAGCCAGGACTTATCTGCAGAGATCACAACAAAGACATATTTGACTCCTTACATTTCAGGCCCCGTCCCCATCTAATCCCAATCTGCACAAACTCTTCATCCTGCTGATACCCCAATATTGAGCCACTGGTGCCATATGTGTCTCTATTACTGAACATGTTGTTTGGTACAAAAACCGTTCTATTCTTACAGTCCACATAATGCCCACAACTGTGCCCCTTACATAGTAATAATGCCTCCTTTGTGCTCTCTAGATGGCAAAATTGCACCCTAGAAAATTTTAATGCCCTGTGCAAATGCCTTAGAAAACAGTGTCCATATTTTGCCCCTTTGATGGCCACAATACTCTGAGTCCCCCTGTAACAATAATGCTTAAGTGTCTACTTAACATTTAATAATGTCCTCTGAGTCCCTCAATATACTGTATAACTCTCCTATAAACAGAACGATAGTCCCACAGCTACCATATACACAGTATGGTGGGCCCACAACTCCCCTATACACAGTATGATGTCCCCACAGCTTCTCTATATACATTATGATGGGCCTACAGCTCCACTATATAAAGTATGATGTCTCCACAGCTCCTCTATACACTGCATGATTGTCACGCAAGGTGAGAGAAAGACTAAGTGCACAACGACGGGAAGAGGGGGAGGAAGCCCAAACACTAGGGAACGGGGTGTGGAGACCCCTAGGCAGATCTGACAACACCTTTACTCCCCTAATGTCTCTAAGTAGGTTCAGCACCTATCGCTGAGCAGGAAACCTTATCCCTGACTGCCCCTAGCGATAGGCCCTAGATAGGGAGGGGACGGGGTGAGCACTAGTCAGTCCCCACTGCAGCTAAAGACAAACAGGTAGACAGACAAGGGAATACACTTAGCTTGAGAAGACACCAGAGAGAACACCTATCCTCCAAGGGAACTCCAAGAAAACACTAGTCAACTACTAGTACTTTAAGCTTTGACAGAGGAAAATAGAGCTATCACCGGTGACTCTCTGTAGAGACTGAGGGTATTTAAACATCCAGCAAGGGTGTGTCAATTAGCAACAGAAGATGAAGGTAACTGCTAGGTCCTAGAGAGAGCAGGATATCACTGCACTGCAGAGATAAAAAGATCAAGAAGGTGTCTGCAGAGTCAAGCGCAATGACCTTCTACAGATGGATCCAGAATGATTGTCTGTCACACCTGACACACCCGTGACAATCAAATTTCCAAGGAAGTATGAAAAAGACATCACTCACCAATGGATGCGAATAAAAGATCCTTTTATTTCAGATCTAGCATACAGACAATGAGGTTGGTTCAGGAGTGCACACCCCTGAACCAGCCGCAACATCTGTATGCTGGATCTGAAATAAAAGGATCTTTTATTGGCATCCATTGGTGAGTGCTGTCTTTTTCATACTTCCTTGGACATTTGATTAGCACTGCTTATTTAGACATGGCACCTCCTGATGTGGATAGCCGAGAGCTAGGAAAACAGTCATAAAGGTTTTTTTGACTAAACAAGCAAGATTTGGGAACTGGTGCCGGCATACTTTACTGCTATCTGACACCCATGATAGTATCCTCCCTTCTACGAGTAGCCTCCGGACACTCAGGACCAGGTTTCTCAGGATGAGAGGCAAGAAACGAACGAACCAGCCTAGGGGCATTGACCTCCTGACGCTGAAAACCACATCCTTTCCTCTGGACCATAACCCTTCCAGTGCACCAAGTAGGGAACGACGCAAGAGATGGGAATCAACAATCCTCGAAATTTGGAGCTCCAAATTGCCATCAACTATGATTGGCGGTGGCGGCAGGGGAGAGGTAGCTCAAGACGAAACACTGCAGGGTTAATGATGGCCATTATTTTATAGGGACCAATAAATCTAGGTCCCAGCTTCCAGTAAGGAATCTTCAACTTGATATTCCTGTTAGACAACCACACAAAGTCATTCACACTTAGGTCTGGACCCCGCCACACAGAAAAGAGCGACGAAACAAAACGTCCCCCCCCATACTGTGTACCAAACTGTGGATGGAAACTGTATGCACTAAAGAACGGTGACCTGCCGATAGATTCTTGACGATGATTATTAATAGCAAACTCGGCCAACGGTAAGTAGGATGCCCAATCCTTCTGGTTTTCAGAGACAAAACACCTGAGGTAAGTCTCTAAATTCTGATTAATGCTCTCGGTCTGTCCATTCGACTGAGGATGGAAGGCCGAATTAATGGACAGATGCACCCTCAGTCGAGAACAGAAAGCTTTTCAAAGCTTAGAAACAAAATGGGTCCCCCGACCTGACACCACATCGGAGGGAACCCCGTGAAGCTTCACGATCTCATTAATAAAAACCTGAGCAAGAGTCTTGGCATTCAGAAGTGGCATTCGGAGGGAACCACCAGAACAACAGTCTTGCCTGCAGATACCGGTAGTTCAGTAATATAATCCATGGACAAGTGTGGTTGCAGTGGCCGTAAGGGCCTAGAGTACTCGGTAACCGTGTGGCTGTCTTCCAGGGAGGTCACGGTGGCAGTGGCCCAGCTCCGTGGCCCTGGACGAGCAGATGAAGGGAGTATTTACAGGGGATTCGTAGTCTTTATGTGACGCCACCTGTGGTGCCTGGTCAGGGATGATCAGCGCTGCTGTGTGGACCCTGGGGGATAGATGGTATAGCAGCTGGGAGGAAACACTTCCCACGGGTGAAGCGGGCCCCCAGGGATTGAGAAAGCCACATGTCCATGGCCTACTAGGAATACGCAGTGGAAGAAGAGGACTAGGCAGCCGGGTATGCGATACTTTAGAATGCTCACAAATAGTGCAAGCAGACACCTGCTCACCCACATCCTTATGCAACCCCGGCCACCAAAAATGATGAGAGAGGAGGTCAGCAGTTGTCTTACCACCTTGATGACCAGCAAGCACCAAGTTATGATGTTCCTTAATTACTTTACGGTGCAAATTAGATGGAACAAATAACCTCACCGAAGGGCAGGAGGCAGGGGCGTCCACCTGTGCATCCAACACCTCACCCTACAGGTCAAGGTACAACGCCGAAATGACTAACCCCTTCTGCAAAATTGGGGCAGGGTTTTCATGGTCACCACCACCAGGGAAGCTCCGAGACAAAGCATCAACCTTGATGTTTTTAACCCCTGGACAAAAAGTGACAACAAAATTGAATCTAGTAAAAAACAGGGACCATCTAGCTTGCCTAGGGTTGAGACATTTAGCAGACTGAAGAAATGACAGGTTCTTATGGTCCATGATAACAGTAATAGGATGGACTGCCCCTTTCAACCAATGTTGCCATTCTTCGAACACCAATTTAATCGCCAAAAGCTCCCTATTACCCACGTCATAATTTCTCTCAGCCAAAGATAATTTTTTGGAAAAGAAAGCGCATGAATGTCATATCCCAGGGGATGGATCCTGAGACAACACAGCCCCAACCCCACCTCTGACACATTAACTTCTATGATAAAAGATTGAGAAGACACCAGAGAGAACACGCCAACTATCCTCCAAGAAGACACTAGTCGACTACTAGTACTTCAAGCCTGGACAGAGGAAAATAGAGCTGTCACCGGTCCTAGAGAGAGCAGGACATCACTGCACTGCAGAGACAGAAAAATCAAGAAGGTGCCTGCAGAGCCAAGCTCAATGACCGTTTACAGCTGGATCCAGAATGACTGTCTGACACCCGTGACAATGATGTCCCCACAGCTCCCCTATACCTGGTATGATGTCGTCACAGCTCCGCTATACACAGTTTGATGGGCTCACAGCTCATCTATAAATAGTATGATGTCCCCAGTGCTCAACGAAAACACAGTATAATAACCCTCACAGTAGCCTTCACTGTATAATGGCCCCCACAGTTTATGAGGACCTCCACAGATGTCCCTACAATTTATGAGAGCCCCCCACACTGCATGAGGGCCCCCCATAGAAGTCCCCACACTGTATGATTGCTTCCTTAGTAGGCCCAAAACTATATAATGGCCCCTGCATTAGCCCCAAACTGTATAATGACCCACAAATTATCGACCAAACTGTATAATGGCCACCGTATTATCCCCCAAACTGTATAATGGCACGCAATATTAGCCCCCAAATTGTATAATGGCGTGCACATTATCCCCCAAACTGTATAATGGCCACCGCATTATCCCAGAACTGTATAATGACCTCTGCATTAGCCCCAAACTGTATAATGGCCTCCATATTAGCCCTTAAAATATAAAATGGCCACCGTATTAGCCCCCAAACTGTATAATGGCTCCCACATTAGCTTCCACACTATATAATGCCCCTCCATATTTTTTAAGGGCTCCTACAGTAATCTCTATAATGTATGAGGGCCCCACACACTGTTTCAGGGTCCCACACAGTAACCCCCACACCGTATGAAGGTCTCCAATTGTTTATGTTTAATGAAAGTAAAAACATCATACACTCACCTAATCCAGGATCCTGACGAGTTCACCGGCAAGGCGCGGGCAGAACAACGAGCTGGAATTGCACTGGCGCATGCACAGGATGCTAGAGTCTTGACTGACGTACTGTACATGCATTAGCAAGAAAAAACTGAAAGTCTGAACTGAAACGTAAATTGATGTGCATGCAAATTGTAAATGCATGTTCACAAAAGGTTTTAATATTAGAGTTAGGACTGTCCCATAAGGGTTGCCTTGATGTTGCGGGATAGCTTTTACATTATTTTGATCAAAATTATGTTTACCAAATACCCTTTATTATTTATTATTATTTTTGCACTGCGCGATCTATCCATTTACTTCCAGTTATTTGGGTATCTTGCTTGTTTTTGGTTTTTCTCTGTACATGCATTAGCGCCTCGGTCGTTCTATAGATCGCAGGCTTAAAGCAACCCATAGTCTACAGAAAGGAAAGCGGTAGTGTACGGAAATCATATCTCCCTGCTCTACCACAGGGCTTACAGTAGCTGTATTGACAGTTAAGGGTATCATAGCTCTGGGTGTGTCCCTCAGAGCGCAGGGCCCGAGGCAACCGCCCCCGCTGCCCCCTGGTAGCTACATTACTGATAGAAGAGTACCCGTCCATTTGCCCTGGGCATCATTATACCAATGGAGTTCGCATCTTAAAGATCCTTTTACAAGTGGCGATGATTGGGCCAACGAGTGATCGCTCCTGACTGCTGGTGTGTAAATATATGAACTGATCTAACAGAAAAATATTCATAAGATCGCAGTAATGATTATCTGTCACATACAATGGCATTAATTGTAACTTTTTCTGCCCCAAATGAGCACCAATTAATAAGAAGTCGATTGTTTCTAGCCCACATAAAAGGTCCCCTGGGTGAAGATTTCCATTGCCCCCGAGTGTGCGGACTGTTAACTACCGACCAATGGTCTCCAACCTCCACTTGTTGCGATAATACAATTCCCAAGATGCCTGGGCAGCACGTGTGCCAGCACCAAGAGTGCATGTGTAACGACCGGAACGCCGGTCGAATGTGTATGAGGAATACGGCGCTGCTATGAATGACTCCGACCTTTGTATAGTGGCAAATAACTTTCTTTTTACTGGTCACAAAAATGACAAGGTTAAACAATTCTACAAAATATGGGCCACAACAGCCACTAACACAAAATACAAGTTATGCAGCCTGAGAGAGCCCAAGTGCCAATCTCGCGGGGATGAGTGAAACTACCCCTGGGCTATGACGCTCCCACCCTTATTCAGTACAGGGCCTACCCAGGATGTTACCGCAGACGTGGCATGTGGTCCTCCCAGGAATATAACCTTACACCCCCCTCCCACACTAATACAATGAGATCTGGGTACCCTTGTTTTCCCCTTAGAGAACACTCATATATATTTTACCAACGCATTACCTATACAGTGTACAGTTTCTCTTCTTACAAGAGCAAAGAGAAATCTCTCAGACTTAATGCATATACAAACAGGTAACAAACTAAACCTTTAACTAAACTCTGATCTCCGGCCACAGGGTTTGATCAGCTTCTCCTTCTCACCAAGCTCTCCTGCACATCCAGGTGTCAGCAGGAATTAGAATCAATCTCAGGTCTCAAAGTGTAGTTCACAACAGGGCTCCTTTGTAGTATCCACGTGCACAGTCTTAGTAAACCAGATCCGTCACAATCTCTGAACAGGATCTGGTCTCGGCTCTCTTGTGTAAGCCACTTGCAGGCTACTCCACTGCAGAGCAGGCTTCACTTCCAAAGTCCGTGCTACCGCCTCTTCCTGTATTTCGGCATAGGTGACACCAGGGGTATTTCGCGCCTTCAGCAACAATTCGCTCCTTAGCACCTCACTCCGTATCCCCTCGATGAACTGATCCTGAAGAATGCTGTCGACATCGGCTTCAGTACCCACGGTTACAGGCGACTTCTTTTTGATCTCTTGTTGCAATTCCTCCAGCGCTATAGCATACTGGATCAGGCTTTCCCCGTCTCTATGGGTCCGGGAAAAACTGTACTCGTAGTTGCCCTGCTCCCGCCACGTGATCAAATGCTTTCCCTAGTATCCGGATGATGTCGTCGAACGTCTTTCGCCTATCCTCGGATTTTAACAAGACAACTTCACGGGCATCCCCCTCCAGAGCATCCAGCGCGACTTCCGGTTGCAGCTGAGAGCTGACACCGTGCAAGGCAATGGCATTCTTCAACCTGCCTACCCAATCACTGAACAGCAAGTTATACCCATCAAACTTGGCCAGGTGGTTAAGTAGCACGCCTGTTGCAGAGCAACCAACTAACCGGTCTCTACGGGAGAAGGGGGGTGGAGTACTACAGCGGACGCGGCAGCACCTTCCGCGCTACTGTCACCATTCATGGCGAGCACCGTATCCTGCCGACTACGTCAAGATGTAACGAATGTCGAATGTGTATGAGGAATACGGCGCTGCTATGAATGACTCCGACCTTTGTATAGTGGCAAATAACTTTCTTTTTACTGGTCACAAAAATGACAAGGTTAAACAATTCTACAAAATATGGGACACAACAGCCACTAACACAAAATACAAGTTATGCAGCCCGAGAGAGCCCAAGTGCCAATCTCGCGGGGATGAGCCAATCTACCCCTGGGCTATGCCGCTCCCACCCTTATTCAGTACAGGGCCTACCCAGGATGTTACCACGGACGTGGCACGTGGTCCTCCCAGGAATATAACCTTACACCCCCCTCCCACACTAATACAATGAGATCTGGGTACCCTTGTTTTCCCCTTAGAGAACACTCATATATATTTTACCAACGCGTTACCTATACAGTGTACAGTTTCTCTTCTTACAAGAGCAAAGAGAAATCTCTCAGACTTAATGCATATACAAACAGTTAACAAACTAAACCTTTAACTAAACTCTGATCTCCGGCCACAGGGTTTGATCAGCTTCTCCTTCTCACCCAGCTCTACTGCACATCCAGGTGTCAGCAGGAATTAGAATCAATCTCAGGTCTCAAAGTGTAGTTCACAACAGGGCTCCTTTGTAGTATCCACGTGCACAGTCTTAGTATACCAGATCCTTCACAATCTCTGGATCAAGCCTGCTCAGTCCATCAGCAGTGATATACACCAGGCAGTTCTCAGCACACTGGAATCACTAACTAGCTTTCCCTAACTGACTACACAGTTGGTGACCGGTCACATATCTCAGTTACTCACAAGGCACAGCTTCTCCTTGAAGACAAAGTCTGGCTCCAGTCTGTATAAGCTCTCCAACGTCAAACAGCATTAGACGCACGTCGCCTTCTGTCTCTCTGGATTTCCTGGATCTCTCTTTTCCCAGGCTTTTTTTTAACTTGTTTCTTGCTGACCCCTAATGACCGGACTAAGTCATTGCAGGGAAATTTACACTGTCATAAATATGAGCTCATTGCTAGAAAGACATGTCAACATGTTACACATGTAATGCCCATTCGAGGGTCACAATAGCTCAAGTATCACCCTGACGGCAGGACCAGTGGCAGAGCGTTGTCTGTGCTGGTGTTCAGTAATGAAGAGGACTGAAGAATGAGGAGAGATGAGTATCTGTATGTCTGGTCTGGGGGTCCGTGTTTGTCTAGGAGACAGGGTCTGAGGTCTATAATTAGGGGATTTGGTGTGGGGTCTGTATTTATCAGGGGGGGCTCCGGTCTGGGGTCAGTATTTAGGAGGTTTGTATTAATTTAGGGGTCTGGTCTGGGGACAGTATTCAGGAGCTCTGGTCTAGGGTTTGTATTTAGAGGTCTGGTCTGGGGTCTGTAGTTAGGTGGTTTGATCTGGGTTATGAATTCATTTGGGTGCTCTAGGTCTGTATTGCTGAAGGGGGTTAGGTCTGTGTGGAACATTTCTGGGTTTCAGTTGTCTATTAGGGGGTTAGGTCTTGGGTCTGTATTTAGGATGTCTGGGTTGTGTATTTATTTAGGGTTTCTGGTTTTGGTTTTAGGGTCCGTAATACTGTAGTGGGTCTGGTCTGAGACTTTTTTTTACATCAGAGGATCTGGTTTGGGTGTCAGTATTTATTTAGGGGTCTGAGATCTATAATCAGGGGACCTGGTGTGAGGTCTGTTTTTATACTGGGGGCTTGCCTGGGTTTTGCATCTAGAGGCCTACTCTGAAGTCATTAATTTCAATGGTGTGGTTTGGGAATAGAAAGAGAGACACACTATGTGGCACACTACACGTGGTATTGAAATTTTAACCACACCCTAGTCACACCCCATAGCCACACCCATTTATCATTTCTTATACCCTGGTAGGTGGAGATGTCAGTAGGGTCATGGTAGAAGTGATGGACATTTAGTAGATATCCGGGACTGCAGGATGTAGACCCAATTCCGGGACTTTCCTGCTAAATCCCCTATGGATTTAGGAGTCTGCAGCAAACTACACAATAATATTTATGCATTTTCCTCCTTATTTTAGCAGCGTTTTTATTGTGCTTTTTATTGTACAGAAAATCTTTAATTCCACAATTATAAAAGTAACTATGTTTTATTAAAAAAATACATTTTTTTCAGGCTCCACATAAAAGCATCTATCGAAAAAAAAGCACCAAAACAGCCCAATTCAGTAGCATCTTTAGATGCAGAGTGGGTGGTAGTTTAATGAAATCACATATACTTTGCATTTCATGCCGCAGGTCTCCTTAGAGTGGGAAAATCATCACAGCTCAGGTAACATTTATAGGACTCAAGCTGTGGGAGGTCTGCAGTATATACATCAAAAAGGAGACACCGAGACTGCTGTTTATACATCACATTGGAGACACTGAGACTAAAGTATATACATCACATAGGAGACACTGAGATTGCTATATACACATCACATAGGAGACACTGAGACTGCTGTAGATATAATGGAACTGCTGTATATACTGTACATCACATAGAATACACTGTGACCGCTCTTTATACAACACATTGGAGACACCTAGACTACTGAATATACGTCACATAGGCCACACTGAAACTGCTGTTTAAACATGACATAAAATACACTTAGACTGCTGTATATACAATATATACTGTTTATAACATAGGAGACTGCAGTATATATATATATATCACATAAAAGGCACTAAGACTGGAGTATATATCACAAAGAATACACTGGGACTGCTTTATATCCATCCCATAGGATACACAAAGACTCTGCCGTATACACATCATATAGGATACACTGAGATTCTGCTGTATACATCACATAGGAGACACTGGGACTGGTGCATTCATCATAAGGAACAAGACTGGAAAACAGAGAGCAATAACTCTGCCCAAAAGGAATGAAATCCTTCATTGCATGCGCTGAGCGTTCAGTAATGAATGCTGCATTCTCACTCGCAGTCTCAGGAAGAATTAAAGGGAAAGAAGAGATGACATCACGTGGGACAGAGGTCCCCACTCCTGCTGTAAGGTGTGGAAACGGTCATTCTATCGGTCTCTGTAGCACAAGAAGAAGAATAGATGAGAAAAGAAGGGATTATCTACATGTCGCATTATGATGATGTTCCACACATCGGGACAAATTTATCACAACCGTCCACATGAAAATCTGTTGTCGCAGAGTCGCCATTAGCTGTTTGGGAAATGTAAATTAGCTCTGAATGACAGTTTTTATTTATGCTGGGTCACCTGATGCTTGTGCTGGGACATGTCATGTGACGGAATGTTGAGGTTGATGATGTCACAGAAGACTTTGTGATGTCACCATTAAGGTATATAAGGAGGCTCCACCCACTTGGAGCTCGTGTCCCATTCGCCATACCTTGGTGCTGAGATATTCCCTAGAGATAATGAGGTTAACCTTATTGTTTTTGTGCTGTACCTTGTTCTACCCTGTTAATGACCATCGGCTGTCGGTGAGTACCTTGTATTATTACAAATGGCGGATGCTTAGAATGGGGAAGGTGATGGGGAGGGGTCCTGTAAGAATTTGTCCGGCGTAAGAGGGGCTTATGGCAGTGAAAGTGGCTTAGGAAGGGGGTGTCAGAGGGGATATAAGTGTGGGGTGACCTCTCTGTCTCCCACATACCTGGAATGTTGTTGTCCCCTATAAAAGCTTAAATAGGGTTAGATGTTCCCCCGTTTTTAGTCTTTAATCTCATAGATCTGTTCCCCTCCATAGTGTACCCGCATACTGAAAGGACAATTCTGTCATTTAGAGTTTTATTTCGCTTAAAGGGAACTTGTCACTGTTTTTTTAAATGTTTAGACTTTATGTTAAAAAGATTATTTATAAATGTATAAAAATTAAATAGTGTTATTTTTTTTAAATAACTTTTTAATTGCTAATTATTTTTAAGTTGTTTTTATTTGCTTTTGTATGTCAGGGCACAACACATACAGACTGCAAATACGGCAGCCCCCGGCCATAGGAGACTGCGGTCGGTGTCTGACCCCATCTCCTATACTGTGGCCGGATCAGATGTGAACTGCACCCCCCCACGGCGCATCATGTGTGATACCATCCACTGAGCGGTGTATCTAATCCTATCATGTGTGATACCATCCACTGAGCTGTGTATCTAATCCTATCATGTGTGATACCATCCACTGAGCTGTGTATCTAATCCTATCATGTGTGATACCATCCACTGAGCTGTGTATCTAATCCTATCATGTGTGATACCATTCACTAAGCTGTGTATCTAATCCTATCATATGTGATACCATCTGCTGAGCTGTGTATCTAATCCTATCATGTGTGATACCATCCACTGAGCTGTGTATCTAATCCTATCATGTGTGATACCATCCACTGAGCGGTGTATCTAATCCTATCATGTGTGATACCATCCACTGAGCTGTGTATCTAATCCTATCATGTGTGATACCATCCACTGAGCTGTGTATCTAATCCTATCATGTGTGATACCATCCACTGAGCTGTGTATCTAATCCTATCATGTGTGATACCATCCACTGAGCGGTGTATCTAATCCTATCATGTGTGATACCATCCACTGAGCTGTGTAGCTAATCCTATCATATGTGATACATAGCACTGAGCTTTATATCTAATCCTATCATGTGTGATACCATCTGCTGACCCGTGTATCTAATTGAATCATGTGTGATCTCTGTAATGACCAGTGATTGGCGCAGCGCCAACTAATATAATCCCCGCTGCCACCCGTCCATAGTGCCACTGTCCACATCTCGGTATCACATTGCCGTTAGTAATGAAATGCCTCTGCGCTGAGATCCTAAACGTCATCGTCCCTTATCCTTTTGAAAACGCCCAGAAGGGGGAGGAGAGATCAGACACATCTTGAGCAGATCCCGCGCACATTTATAGCAGTGGTAATGCGAGCTCGCAGTGCACTACGTTTTCATAGCAAATGCCAGCAGCTGCTCCTTCTAGTGTTTAAAAGTGGAAAAAACTTTTCAATCATTTTTCATATTTTATACCATTAAAACATTTTTAAATATTTAAGTAAAAATAAATCCTTAATACTTTACATTTTTTCAATTGTTGAAAAAACATTTTTTTTCATGACACCTTTCCTAAAGATGTTGGGTCTCGTGTGTCAACTGAAAAATCAGCCGTTCTGACCAATCACAGCGCAGTTAACATTTTCTAAACTTTTAAATTTAAATTGAAGCTCTTCCGTGGTTGGTCACTATGCGGATCAGCTAATGATAACATTAACTCTTGCAGGACTTTTCATACTGGACACTTCACCGTCCATCATGTGAAAAAACAATATTCCATGGACCCAGGAGGTAAATTCCAAATTTCTTCCTGACCTCCTCTATTGGATATACCTGAAGCTTGCTGTATATTGTATCCGTCGCTCTCTGATTAGATGGATTGTGTATAAATACACAGTACTTTATTATGTTTTTTTTTATTACAGGATGACCTACCATCTGCGAATCTCACGACAATTCCGTATGAAGATAACATCAGATATCCACTTTGGCTCTTCCGCTGCGCTGTCTTTGTCAAGGTGATGACAGTACTTGTGCTCATAGAGTGTTTCACCTTCAAACTTGTCCAGCTCCTGAGGGCGAAGCAAAGAAATCCCTGTGATTTAGATCAAGAACCAGGCTCAAAATCAGATCTGACCAAAAAAGCTGAACCTGATGGCGGAACTAAAACACCCACTCCTGTGAACAAATGCATTCAGAAAGAACTGAGTAATTGTAAGGAGCCAATCTGCATTCCTGAGATTCAGGTGAAAGAGTCAATGAGAACACCTATCCTGTCCAACTGTCCTAGTCCACCTATGCCTCCAGCTTCTCAGGATGCAAAGGAGTCTTCCAGATGCAAATATAATGTGGCATTCAGCAATATTGTTTGGTTCCGTTATATACCTAATAACAACAGCGGTAAAAAAGCTCGAAGGTCTGATCATCACCCAGAGAGGTTACTGATCCGTGTACTAGAACAACCGGGAAAACTGAGTAATCATAAGGAGCCAATCTGCGTCCCTGAGATTCAGGTGCAAGAGTCAATGAGAACACCTTTCCTATCCAAAGATAACTGTCCTAGTCCATCTATGCCTCCAGCATCTCAGGATGCAAAAGAGTCTTCTAGACTCAACTATAATGTGGCATTCAGTAATATTGTTTGGTTCCGCTATATACCTAATAACAACAGTGGTATAAAAGCTCAAAGGTCTAATCATCACCCAGAGAGGTTTCTGATCCGTCAAAGAAAACAACAAACCAGAATTCCAGAGCCAAGAACTCCAGAGCCGAGACCAACAGAGCCAAAAACATCAGAGCCTAGAATGCCCACAACACTACAGCCCAGGAGAAAGAGATTTTTCTGTAGGTGTTTAAGAGGCGTGGAAGATTGAGGAGGAAATAACTGTCTATAGTTCCCGTCTCTTCTGTTTCCAGTCCATCACGGGTTTGAATAATTCCTCCCGATGTAATCAACATCTCAACACCTCTTTGTCTCCTCTAGACAACACCATTGAGTTAGGATGTACTTTTCCATCAGCAAACTTAAAGTTCACATCCTACTGATGATAAGAAACCTGACGCTCAGACCAATGAATGACTGTATGCCAGAGAGTGATGACCTATTGATGGTCCACAGCCGGAGGGTCATTACTTATTGATGGCATACAGCCAGAAGGTCAAGAACGTTTGATGGCACTAAGCCAAGTCCCTCACTGATAACCAGGGACCCTAGTGAATACCAGTCATCTGAAACATACATACCCTGACTATATAGTTAATACATCTCACCCTATACAATTGGGGAGGACACTTCCACCAGTGTTCACATCAACATTGACCTTCCATGCCTAATGCTGTTACACTGGGGGTATGTGGTCTATAAAACTCCATACAGGCATGGACAAACACCGCCACAGAAGAGGTAACATATGCCTACGATACACTCAGACTGTCCCCACTCAGTGAGCTTCAACCTCACCAAGAGTGAAATATCTGATAAAAATGTTTAGTATACTGTTTGAGTATTGATATGAGCTTGCTAACTATTATCTTGAAAATAGCAATGTCTCCATATAGTGAAAACCAATGATGATGAAAATCATCAAGATAGTGTTGTAAGGTGGCAGCTGGACAAGTCCTGGATGAAGTGTATGTATCACCGAGGTGCCTGGCCTTGGTGATATGAAACCTGGAGAGAAAGCTCCAGCACTGATATTGCTGAGAGGTTTATTTAATGAGGCAGCATGGGTCCAGGTTTTTAGGAGCGACTGGAAGAGCAGGGTGGGACTAGTCGCTCCCATCCTCCAATCCAGGAGATGCAGCTGACTTAATAGAGGAGCTAAGCTGCTCATAGTGATCTGTTAGTCAGGGGTAGAAACACTTCTTAGTGCTGGCCTCTCAGAAAAGACAAGAGAGATTGAGACTGGAATTTACTGTTAAACGGGTGAGTCCATACAGCAGTGTGGAATATTCTAGCTTATTTTCACCTTTACTTCGGGAAAAGGCTATGTGTTTCGTTTAACCTGGACATTTTATGAACTATAATAAAATAGCCTCTTTTCCCAATGAGAATTTTTGCCTATGTGAACGCTACCAGCTGCCTGAAAGTGAGTAAATCTCCACAATGTGTATCTAATGCCGGTCTCATACCTGACCATTCATAATGAAAGTCTGATTCTGTATTGGATTTAACTAACAATGCACCCACTAGCCAGAAAAATTACCCTATCAAAAGATTTGCCTCCTCCTTTGAAATGCAATCATTGACTGAGGCCCCGAGGGTAAGAAAGATGATGGATTAGGCAGAATTTACCTCCTTTTCGGAGACCATTCTCAATGGTGATACTCTAAAATCAGGAAAGGAGGGCACTTGTCACACGACATGATGAATAGAAGAAGCAATGACACTCGTACAGCAGCAAGTGTCAGTGGGCCTTTGCGGTGAAGTTCCAGACTGGGAACCAGCTCCAGCAGCATCTGAGTGAAAGGGATGCTGTCTCCTCTTAGCTAAAATAAGTTGTATCCAGACATCAGCGGCTTTTAAAGACGGACCAACTTATGAACTGCTCTTCTTCATTACACCACAAGGCTGGTCCACCATGCAGAAGGACTAGGTGGACAACATGAGGCTTGCTCTGATGGCTAACCAGCTTAGTTTCCCAAAATGAGCAGGTGATGTTTCTTTCTATACTGATCGAAAGCCGTAGTTCCTAGTCTATGCAATCCGGGACGTCCATAGCTTATTTTCCTCCTCCAGAGCCTGCAGTATGTCAAGGAATCGTCTGGCGGCAACATGCAAATGAACTGCTACACATGAGTTGTCCACACGTACCACTCGTCACCACCACGACCAGAGCTTTCAGGTGCCACTCACAGAAGAAGCAGATTTTGACCCAGAGGATCTTATAGCTGCACATCACCTCCCTAATGTGTCACCGATAACAAGGGGACTTGATGAATACCAGTCATCCTAAACTATCCACAGACTATCCACTAGTTACTCCACCTCACTCAATTCCATCAGAAAGGACATCTCCACCAGTGTCCACAGTAAGGCTGGACTTTCTCTTATCATGACAGCAGATTAATAAAAATCATAAAGCTGTAAAAGTATTGAGTCATTTATTTTATAGACGTAGAAAGAATAATATATAGAAAGAGGGCGCATAAGACAAGTAACTATAGGAAACATCCTGTATGTTACATGTCGCCTGACACATGACATAGAGTGACTTCTGACGTTCGTGATAAACCTGGACAAAATGATGCCATTTTTTATGCCACTGTCATTTGAACTCTCTATGACCTACATGCCCATATAGATGTCTTAGAAGGGTTGATCCCACTGACAGATTCCCTTTAAAGGGAACCTGTCATGACAAATGTTATTAATCTGTAGATATGAGATTAATCTGTAGGTTAATAGCATTCTATAGCTGTGTGGCCACCGCACTGAAAGCCCGGCTACCTGGAGGAAATTAACTTTTTTCTCCGGCAGTCTCCGGCTTTCAGTCATAGAGGTGCAGCTTCAGTCACCGCTCACTACATAGAGAGCAGCGACTGTAACCACATCCCATCACTGACTGACAGTGGGCTCCCCAGTGCATCAATACAGAGCCACCTGTCAGTCAATGCCGGGGTGCGGTTACAGCTGTGGTGATTGAAGCTGTTCTGGTTGCGCCTCCATGACTGAAAGCCGGAGGCTGCTGGGAGGAATGAAGTTAATTTCCTCCAGGAAGCTGGGTTTCCAGTGCAGTGGATGCACAGCTCTAGAACGCTAATAATCTACAGAATCACCCCATGTCTGCAGAATAATAGCGTTTGGGGACATGACAGGTTCCCTTTAACTGAATGCAAGTAAGTGCAGAGCAGAGATGCAGTCCCCGTCCCCCAAAGAGGAGCAGCTATGGAGCAATGAAAACGCAAGAGAGAAGACATCACGTAGAGTGAGTGGAGGTTGGGATACAGCCCTGACTTCCCTGGACAGCGGGACAGCTCCCTTGAATCGGGACAGTCCCACAGCATCCGGGACGGTTTGGAGCTATGCATACGCGCACACATTCACATTCACTACATATAGGCATGCGTACATAATCATTACATACATGCTCATGGGATAACTACACAATATGCACACAGTGAAACATTCACTGCACACAGGCATGTGACGCGCCCCCTGGGCCGTGGGGTACTCGGTGCCCGGCCGGTCGTTGCTACGGGAGATATCACAGTGGCGGTGACCCGGGGCGGTCAATAAAAGGGGATATTTACAGGGGATTTATAGTTTTTATATATAGTTCGTGACGCCTCCTGTGGTATACGGCTATGTGGAGCCGCCGCTGCGGAGCAGATCCTCTGGAGCTGGTGTGAATGCAGCAGAGTTGGTTTAGCTCTCCACAGGTAGAGCTTAGCTCCAGGGCAGTGTAGATGTTGTTGTTATGAAGTAGCACTCGTGGTGCAGTGTAGTGCAGGGAGTGATGGCGCAGCAGCAATAACTGACAGAGATGGTGGGGTGCAGTCTTCAGGGCTTTACTCACGATTTTCAGACTCCAAGTTACCAGGGCCAGGGTAACCTCCCACGTCATCCTGTGCTTACTCAGGGAGGGGTTCAGCCAACCCTCAGGTACCTCCAGAGTGCATAGCGGGACCCCCTTCTGTGTGTTCCTTCTGGCCGTCTCCCTGCACCTCACACCTAGTGTCCCAATCCAGTGACGGCGGACCTTGTCGGGCGACGTCTTCTCTGTCTCCTGGGTCCTCTATGGCTACCTTCTTGGTGAGACTGATGTGGATTGTGGCTGCAGTACCTGAAATACTACAGCCTCCGCTTTCCTAATTGAGACTTGAAGAACTCTGCTAGTTTAGGGACCGGTCCCCTCTGTGCGACCTGACCCCTCCACCGCCTGGCAGATTCGGGCGTACAGGTGGCCTCCAGCACTTCCCGTACCCCTGGGGTCCCTTCCACGTTCCTGGAGCCTTTCTCCTGCTCCCCTCCTCCTCAGTCTGTCCTGGACCTCTCTCCAGGCCCTCCTCCTGAGCAGAGCTCCTGCAGAGCTCCTGCAGAGCTCCTGCTCCCTCTACTTCTCCTCTCAGACTGAACTGTTCTTTCAAGATGGCTTCTCTATTTATATCATTCCTAACAAGTGCTCCCCTGATTTACTACCTCCACCCACACCCACTACATGGTTCCCCCTCTCTTGGTTCCCCCTACTCCAGCCAGGGACAGGGCTCAGCAGGAAGCGCGACACATCTTGCCCTTCCAGCTGGTCTGGAGTAGTGTAGTGTTGGATGCAGGTGGGTGGGTCCCGGGCTGTACTCCTTCCTTACCTGAGAGTGAGATACCACACCTCTGGGTGAGATGCAGTACCTCTGTGGCGACTGAACCCTCAGGGGCGCCACACATGCACATATGTATATACATAGTAATGACATCAGTGGTGGATTAGATTCAGAGATTCAAGGTCTAGACAACATGGGACATCTTCTCCACAACATTTACTTTACAAGGAATCACATATATTATTTGGAAGAGTTTGATGCAGTTGTTGATTCAATTACAGGAATGATAAAAAGTATAAGAGACAGATAATTCTCTCTTTCTCAATCCACCCATGTTTGTCTAAAAAAAATATATATAAAGAAAAAACACCAAAATCTGCCACAAAAACATCTGATTTCTGCTAAGAAGAAGTTCTTGAGTATAAGTGCTCATCTCAAGGGACAGTGTGGAATCTCAGAAAACGTCAATTTCGTGGTCCCCAATACAGGACATATACATAATAACCTGATACCACTAAAACGCACACACGTAACTCTGCCCCACCATAGCACACGTATATAATGTAACCCTACTGCTCGCACACAGAACCATACGGCCCACACATAACCTGGGGCAAGGGATCTGTATTTATTTAGGGTCTTCGGAGTCAGTATTACTGCAGGGGGTCTAATCTGGGATCTGCATTTAGAGAGTCTGGGGTTTGACTTTAAGGGGCTTGGTGTTGGGCCTGTATTTATTTTAGGGATTGGTGTTAATTTGTGGGTGCGGGTTCTGTACTCAGGGATGTAGTCTGAGGTCTGAATTTAAGGGGTCTTTTCCCGCCAAGGCCCCTGAGAGAGTCAAGCCAATAAAAATTTCAAAAGTGAAAGATCTCAAAATCTCAAAACCAGCCGCATCTAAAAAAAAAAAACCCTCAAATTATTGCAGACAAGGACAAGAATGGAAAAAAGGAGAAAAGCAAAACCCCAAACAAGAAAATAATTAATACAACATCTCAACCCACTGAGGCATCCTCAGCACAAATTAATGTTGAAACATAACCCCTTCTTGGTTGAGCATACACTACCAATAGATAACCTTAAACTAACAGTATTCTGTAAGTGCCAGGCACATAATTTGCTCCAATCTCAGCTGTATAACCCCTTAGATGATGTAGTAAATCATAGCTGAAGCATCTAAGCGGTCAAATAGAGTTAGAGGATGTTATCCGGCACTGGTGTCCGTGAGGTGCCCCCGAGTCAGTCTGACATCTTTCCTCTTCCATTAGGACCAGCCTATGACAAGAACAGTACAGTGCAATACAGAAATATTATTAGAGATGTGATCAATCAAGTGGTCAAGTCCCAGAGTAGGATTAAAGAAATGCAAAAGTTTTTTTGAACAAAAGGAAAAGTCCCAAGTCAGAAGGTACTTCTCCCTTGTACAAAAAGCCTTATCATGGGTAACAAAATATTAAAACAAGTAAGCTACATTGGCGTATCCTTAAGATTATAAAATTGTGACAAAAAAACGCAAATTGATGAATAATTCTGATTCCTTATTATAAAATGGTCCTTACTCCTATTTTTGATTGGTTATCTCATCCTATCACCTAGACATCTTTTCTGCTTCTTTATTCTTGTGGTCCTCCAATTTGGACAATCTCTACTTGCTAGAAAGGTCCCCTTACAATAAACCTGATCACAAAGTCCCCTCTGCCTGCTGGGACCCCGAGCGATAACCTGTTATCTTTAGGGAGGTTGTCGGTAAGTGTTCAAGTTCTCTGCAGTGCCTCCACAGGGGAAATGAAGCATTACACAGTTATCATTGACAATGAAGTGTTGTCTGCGTAATAGAGAATAGGACAGGTCCTCCAGAGACAATAGCTGTTATTATCTGAAAAATAAACATTTAAAGCCGTTCTCGTATATGCAAATGTACCTTCATAGCCCGAGGGGGCATTTCTTCAGTGAGAGCAGTCTGGCTTTACACCCTGTAATCATGCCCCTTGGACGTAATTCACACCATCCTGACATCTTCTGTTCTGTGCTTAGGAAACAAAGACATTGCACTCATGTGCAAGACTTCAAGCGCAGAAAAAAACTAGTGTTGAGCGAGCACTAAAATGCTCGGGTGCTCGAAGCTCGGGCCGAGTTCGCCGTGATACTCGGGTGCTCGACCCGACCAACGAGCCCAATGTTAGTCTATGGGAGACCTGAGCATTTTTGTGGCGGTACCCTCGGCAGTCTTTTAAAAGCCTAACAAGTGCCCAAAACGATAGTGACAGTGCTCAAATGACATGGGGCCAGCATGGGGATCACCCCAGGAAGCATTTCTGACCCCCACTGTTGTCAACAACGTGGTCAGAGGTAATAAGCCACTTTTACAGGCTCATAATAAAAAGTTCAAAAACGAAAGTGAAACTTTTTTCCTGTGAAATATGTTAAGGAATTTATTTTCCAGGGTAAAGACTTGTGTATAAGGTAAAATAAATAACCGAAAACAAAAATACTCCTCCACACCTTGGGCTATGTTCACAAGTAGCATTTTTTATGTGTTTTTGCACTTTTGTATTGCTTTCAACCGTGACAAATGCATTCACTGGGAAATGTCATTTTAACATTTTACAACCTTATCTGGCCATGTGCTGTGTGACACATGCATACAGTGCTGAAAAGACATGGGGACAGCATGGGGAAGATCCCTGTAAGCATCTCTGACTCCCAGGTCGCTGCCTAAAAGTGTGCCCATCAGAAGTGATCCTTGCCGCATCAGAAGATGCAGACTTGCAACTATCCCCGTGAAAGTCCTTGTCCCAGGGCAGTGTTCAATTGTACCTCCCCCATTCCTTGCAATGCAAGCGCAAATATGCAGCTAACCACCCACCCACCCGCAGGCTGCAATACCATACTGCTAGCTTGCACTTGAAATGGGGCCTTTTAGTTTTGAGGAGGCCGAAGCTGGCCACTACTTCATGGCTGCTTCGGCAGCGAGGTATCCATACTCAGTCCCCAGCCGCCCGGCGGCCGGGTGTCCACGCTCGGTCCCCAGCTGCCAGGGGGCGGCCGGGTGTCCACACTCGGTCCCCAGCCGCCCCGCGGCCGGGTGTCCACACAAGGTCCCCAGCCGCCTAGGGGCGGCCGGGTGTCCATAAACGGTCCCCAGCTGCCCCAATTTCTACGCGGAACATCCCCACAGACTTTTTTTAGCCCGGCCTACTTTAGAGCAGCATTGGACGAGCCCACCAGAGAACCAGACTCCTCCGGTGGGCCCTGGCTTCTGCATCAGGGGAGTTGAGAGTGCCAAGGTGAGGAGCATGATGATGATGACAGAAGTTAGCATCTGCTTTGTTTTGTTGGAATGCAAGCGTAAGTGTGCAACCTGCCACCCACCCACCCCCCAGGCTGCAATACTATACTGCTAGCTTGCTTGCACTTGAGATTGGGCCTTTTAGGCATGTGGAGGCAGACGCCAGCCACCATGTTATGGCTGCGTCGGCGGCCCTTTTATCTATACACAGTCCCCAGCCGCCCAGCGGCCGGTGTCCACGCTCGGTCCCCAGCCGCCAGGGGGCGGCCGGGTGTCCATACTCGGTCCCCAGCCGCCCCGTGGCCGGGTGTCCATGCACGGTCCCCAGCCGCCCCGATTTCTCCTGTTACCGACCCACACACTTTTCTTAGACTGGCCTGCTTTAGGGCAGCATTGGACGAGCCCACCAGAGAACCAGACTCCTCCGGTCGGCTCTGGCTTCTCCATCAGGGGAGTTGAGAGTGCCAAAGTGAGGAGCATGATGATGATAGAAGTTAGCATCTGCTTTGCTTTCTTGGAATGCAAGCGCATGTATGTAGTAGCGGCTAGGCATTAGGTGGTCAGCGTTTTGGCACATATCCTACCTCCTCCGAGGATTGCTGGATATTTTCCTGCTACTGTGGCGCCCAGCTGCGCTTGGTACCACAGATCCTAGAGGGGTGCATTACCGGATTCCTCCACAAGAGGCCCCCACAGCATACACACACCTCCACCTTCCACCTAAGACCACCAGAGGGAGCCCGATAGTGATATAAATAGGGAAGGTGGAGCTAGACAGCTCAGTGATTCAGCAGTTCCTGCTCAGACATATAAGGAGTCAGTGCAGTCGATCCAGAGCCTAGCAGTTCCTGCAGGAAGAGTTCAGTATAGTCTGTAGAGTGAGTCCAGACTAGAACTCACAGAGCTCATAATAGAGAGCTAGGAGTGTGCCGACACTCAGAGTGGCGAAGAAGAGCAGCGTCCCGGCTGCAGTGTGTGTAGCCTAGTGTCGTCACTGCATTCTGGGTCTTCTATCCTTTGGATTACGATATCGGAGAGAATGAGACACAGGACAAGGATGTTTGTGTCTAAACATGCTCTAAACTTTATTACAAAACACAGGGCTAATATACACCCTGAAGGCAGGAAACGGATTTACCATATATGGTTCGATTATACAGTTTAGCTGAACAAGCGAAAAAGCTAGTTTCTGTATGCTTTAAAATATTTAATTAGACGTATCTGGCTAGCAAGGCCACATTATCTTCTTGCAAGTACACATTATTGCTACAAGAAAAAACATCTGGCCAGGGAGGACACGTTATCTTCTTAGCAAGGACACGCTATTGATACAAGGAGGAACATTTCAGCTTGCTGTTGTTTTCACCTAAAATAACTGTCAGACTTATATAGCATAGATGGGGTCCTTAAACTTAAGGGACTCCATCTTCTGCTATAACATTCCATCCTTTTGTTCTTTCATTTATCAATACAAATCTCTATGTTTTCTTTTAGTACAACTCTGAATACACATTAGAAAAAGCTTAAAGCTTTACCTTCTCTGCAATCTCTTTCTTTAGTCCATTCATGAAAGCACTTGCTAATACCCTCTCACTAGTCTTATTTTCGGGAATAAATCCCATTTCTGACCAAGTTCTCCTTAGTGCCCAAAAGTAATCTTTGGGATCTTCTTCCTTACCTTGAACCCGGTCTTCTAGTGTAACCTGCCTCTCTGCCTGTCTCTCTTTACATGCCTTTTCCAACGCTGCTGCGAATAGGACTCCAGCTGCTGCATCATTAGATTCTGCATCTACGGGTCCGGTCCTATTGGCATACTGTTTTTTTGTCTCATCTATCAACCTATCATAGCGGGCTTCATCTGCCAATTTTCCCTTAATTACCCCCTGTAGATCCAACCTAGTTGCATTGTACGTATCCTGTATGGTTCTTATCATTCTGGCAAAACCCATAGGGAACTGGGATGGGTCTGGCAGCTGGGAGATCAACGCCAACTGCTCTGAGGGACTCCATGGTCTATACATTAACATTGTACGAGCTTCCTGACCTGGAACCACTGCGCCCCCCCCCCCGCTGCTGCTGCTCCCGGTGCTCCTGGCAAAACTACCATCCTCATTGGGAATAGACAAGCTGGGTGGGGTCTCAGTCCTCCACATGCCACACAGATGTCTACTGTCAAGGGATTCTGTTGTCCACATCTGGGGCAAACCCAACATTTAGGTTCCTGGGAATTCTGGTACTGGGGTGGGGGTGATGTCGGGAGAGGAGAGGGAGGAAAATCTGTCATTCCGGTTTTTGTCAGTCTGTAACATCCGTCTCCTAGTTCTTCAATCTTTCCTTCAAAATAAGCGCATGCATTCATCCATACATCTACTGTCCCTAACAGACTCTTATCTTTCAGCCATCCATGATAGGAGTTAAAGAAGGATTTCCATTTCTCTCCATTCATCTCTCCATTCTCATTCATTCCCGCTTTACACAATATTTTGTCAATTCCAATTAGTGCCTGTTTCCCTTCTCTGCGTACTACTAAGTCTTTGGCTATAATGCCTTCCTTGGCATTTTGGTTCCCCATTTTTTCGCTTCTCCTCACCTAGAAGAGACTCCTCAGTCACTTAGACAATGGGCCACAAAGGTTTCTGAACCATTCCACTACTAGCCTTCCAGGACTTATACGCCAGCCAGAAAAACAGACCAAAAACACCAATTTCGATACACACCCACAACACAATCATTGGATCCATACTTTCATTCTTAAGTTTTCCAAAGGATAGAAGGCAGGACTGTCAATTTATCTGAGGGATTCTACTGGTTCAAAGGGACCTGAGCCAGACAACAATCTGTGAATTACCTGGGGAGCCGCCCGCTCGGGGGTGAGGGAGTCTCTTCTATGCAGTGATATAATTAAGTAGAATATAACAGTTATTCTTACCTCAGCGCTGTATATATCACCAACAGAGAGCTTCACTCGTCCCACGTCTCGGACCGGTCGAGCACCCCTGGGTAGATTAACTCAAGGTCCCTGTTCGAGGCGCCAGCTGTCGTCACTGCATTCTGGGTCTTCTATCCCTTGGATTACGATATCGGAGAGAATGAGACACAGGACAAGGATGTTTGTGTCTAAACATGCTCTAAACTTTATTACAAAACACAGGGCTAATATACACCCTGAAGGCAGGAAACGGATTTACCATATATGGTTCGATTATACAGTTTAGCTGAACAAGCGAAAAAGTTAGTTTCAGTATGCTTTAAAATATTTAATTAGACGTATCTGGCTAGAAGGCCACATTATCTTCTTGCAAGAACACATTATTGCTACAAGAAGAAACATCTGGCCAGGGAGGACACGTTATCTTCTTAGCAAGGACACGCTATTGATACAAGAAGGAACATTTCAGCTTGCTGTTGTTTTCACCTAAAATAACTGTCAGACTTATATAGCATAGATGGGGTCCTTAAACTTAAGGGACTCCATCTTCTGCTATAACACTAGTGAGGGCCCGAAAGGGGCCAAAGGCGAGTGGAAAGTGAGTAACATAGGGGGCAGAGGAGCTTAAGCAGCTCACCCCGAAGATTATACCGGACACCGGGTCCGAGTCTACGTGGATCTTCATGACCAGTAGAAAACAACCGGAACCCCTGGCAAACTATATGTCCCAGGATCACCAAAAGCTGATACATACCAGGGTCAGGAATCACGGAGACCCCAAAGAATAGGGAGAGTGATCTCCAACAGAAGGCCCTATCACCAAGTCAGCAGGTGCAGAACAGAAACCAAGTTAGGCCTAGGTCCAGGCAGGCCAGAAACTTACTACAGAGAGGCAAGAGACAGGAGGCCCTACACCCGCTCACTGGGGAGAATCCGGACGTGCACCCCTCACCCTACAGTGCTCCGGGACGTGCCTGAATTTCCATCAGTAAAAGGTACCGAAGTAACTATAGTGTCTGTCCCTGTTCTTGCTCTGACCCGGCTGGGTCTTGCCTGTCCTGCATCCCTCTCTCCGTACGCTGCCCTGAGGCCTAGCTCCACCTGTGAGGAGCTATACCATTGAGCTGCCTTATCACCGGCCTCAGTGGACTGCCGCAGCGCTGATGATTCTCACCAGAAACCACAGGTGGCGTCACGAACTTTCATAGAGTTAATAAATAATCCCCTTTTAAAAGCTGACCCCAGGGTACGGGCCCGGGAGCCGACCACCACTACATCCCCAAGGCCAGGCAAAGGCCCGGGTACCGAGTCGTCCCCATCCCTCTGGGCTAGCCACTACTATCCCAGATCTATGACTCCTGTTAAAACAAAGCTTCGGGTGATAAATGATGGATGAGGTGGTGGCAAAGGAGAAAGAGCAGGAGGAACAGGGACCATTCACATCAATATCAGGCCAGTCAACCACACATGTCTTGTAGGATATGTTTCTGCAACAAAAGGAGCGGTTCTGCTACACAGTTATAGGGCATACAGTGAGTGCAATGCCTACCAAACATTTCGAGGCACTCCAATGCCCCTTGGAAGTAACATGGAGGTCAGAGGGCCTTAACTAAACCGTTTTTTCCATTTATAGCAACTGGGTCTCCTGTACACTGTTGGCCTAAGCAGTGAATGGAAGGCTTTCCAAAAATTATGAGCAACTGCAATGCCCCTTGACACACTCGTGGATTACAGCGTACTAAAAACCTTCTACACATTATTGGGGAGTGGGTCTCTGTTAGTTTTCGCCTTTGCATTGAAAAGCAAAAGCTGACTAAAATTAGGAGGAAATGCAATGCCCGTTGGAAGAGTCGAGGAGGTTAGAGGTAATTGAAAACAACATTTCAATGCCCCTCGGAAGAGAAATGGAGGTCACAGTAGCTTAACAACACGCTTTTAATGCCCCTTACAAGAGCCATACAGTACAGCATGTTAAAAACATTATTCCCATTATTGGGGAGTGGGTCTCCCATAGTATTTGCTCATGCCTTCCAAGCAAAAGCTGCCAAAAATTAGGACGGAGGAACTTGCAATGCCCCTTACAAGTGCCATGCAGTACAGCATATTACAAATATAAGTCCCATTATTTGGGAGTGGGTCTCCCATAGCATTTGCTTTTGCCTTCCAAGCAAAAGCTGCCAAAAATTAGGATAGAGGAACTTGCAATGCCCCTTACAAGAGCCATGCAATACAGCATATTACAAACATTATTCCCATGATTGGGGAGTGGGTATCCCATAGTATTTGCTTATGCCTTCCAAGCAAAAGCTGCAAAAAATTATGAGGTAATGCAAGGTCCGTTCGAAGAGTCGTGGAGGTCCCAGTAGCTTAACAAGACCGTTTTAATACCCCTCAGAAGAGACGTGGAGGTCAGAGGGGTATAACAGCACGCTTTTAAAGCCCCTCAGAAGAGACGTGGAGGTCAGAGTGGTATAACAAGATGGTTTTAATGCCCCTCAGAAGAGACATGGAGGTCAGAGTGGTATAACAAGACGCTTTTAATGCCCCTCAGAAGAGACGTGGAGGTCAGAGTGGTATAACAAGATGATTTTAATGCCCCTCAGAAGAGACATGGAGGTCAGAGTGGAATAACAAGACACTTTTAATGCCCCTCAGAAGAGACGTGGAGGTCGCAGTAGATTAACAAGACGCTTTTAATGCCCCTCAGAAGAGACGTGGAGGTCAGAGTGGTAAAACAACACGCTTTTAATGCCCCTTGGAAGAGACATGGAGGTCAGAGTGGTATAACAACACGCTTTTAATGCCCCTCAGAAGAGACGTGTAGGTCCCAGTACCTTAACAAGACGTTTTTAATGCCCCTCGGAAAAGTGGTGGAGGTCCCAGTAGCTTAACAAGACGCATTTAATGCCCCTCAGAAGAGACTTGGAGGTCCCAGTAGCTTAACAAGACGCTTTAAGTGCCCCTCGGAAAAGTGGTGGAGGTCCCAGTAGCTTAACAAGACGCTTTTAATGCCCCTCAGAAGAGACGTGGAGGTCCCAGTAGCTTAACAAGACGCTTTTAATGCCCCCCAGAAAAGTGGTGGAGGTCGCAGTAGCTTAACAAGACGCTTTTAATGCCCCTTACAAGAGCCATACAGTACAGCATCTTAAAAACATTATTCCCATTATTGGGGAGTGGGTCTCCCATAGTATTTGCTTATGCCTTCCAAGCAAAAGCTGCCAAAAATTAGGACGGAGGAACTTGCAATGCCCCTTACAAGAGCCATGCAGTACAGCATATTACAAATAAAAGTCCCATTATTTGGGAGTGGGTCTCCCATAGCATTTGCTTTTGCCTTCCAAGCAAAAGCTGCCAAAAATTAGGATAGAGGAACTTGCAATGCCCCTTACAAGAGCCATGCAACACAGCATATTACAAACATTATTCCCATGATTGGGGAGTGGGTATCCCATAGTATTTGCTTATGCCTTCCAAGCAAAAGCTGCAAAAAATTATGAGGTAATGCAAGGTCCGTTCGAAGAGTCGTGGAGGTTCCAGTAGCTTAACAAGACCGTTTTAATACCCCTCAGAAGATACGTGGAGGTCAGAGGGGTATAACAACACGCTTTTAAAGCCCCTCAGCAGAGACGTGGAGGTCAGAGTGGTATAACAAGATGGTTTTAATGCCCCTCAGAAGAGACGTGGAGGTCAGAGTGGAATAACAAGACACTTTTAATGCCCCTCAGAAGAGACGTGGAGGTCAGAGTGTTATAAGAACATGCTTTTAATGCCCCTCAGAAGAGACGTGGAGGTCGCAGTAGATTAACAAGACGCTTTTAATGCCCCTCAGAAGAGACGTGGAGGTCAGAGTGGTAAAACAACACGCTTTTAATGAACCTTGGAAGAGACATGGAGGTCAGAGTGGTATAACAACATGCTTTTAATGCCCCTCAGAAGAGACGTGTAGGTCCCAGTACCTTAACAAGACGTTTTTAATGCCCCTCGGAAAAGTGGTGGAGGTCCCAGTAGCTTAACAAGACGCATTTAATGCCCCTCAGAAGAGACGTGGAGGTCCCAGTAGCTTAACAAGACGCTTTTAGTGCCCCTCGGAAAAGTGGTGGAGGTCCCAGTAGCTTAACAAGACGCTTTTAATGCCCCTCAGAAGAGACGTGGAGGTCCTAGTAGCTTAACAAGACGCTTTTAATGCCCCCCAGAAAAGTGGTGGAGGTCGCAGTAGCTTAACAAGACGCTTTTAATGCCCCTTACAAGAGCCATTCAGTACAGCATCTTAAAAACATTATTCCCATTATTGGGGAGTGGGTCTCCCATAGTATTTGCTTATGCCTTCCAAGCAAAAGCTGCCAAAAATTAGGACGGAGGAACTTGCAATGCCACTTACAAGAGCCATGCCGTACAGCATATTACAAACATTATTTCCATTATTGGGGAGTGGGTCTCCCATAGTATTTGCTTATGCCTTCCAAGCAAAAGCTGCCAAAAATTAGGATGGAAGAACTTGCAATGCCCCTTACAAGAGCCATGCAGTACAGCATATTGCAAACATTATTCCCATTATTGGGGAGTGGGTCTCCCATAGTATTTGCTTTTGCCTTCCGAGGAAAAGCTGCCAAAAATTACGAGGAAATGTAATGCCCGTTCGAAGAGTCGTGGAGGTCCCAGTAGGTTAACAAGACCATTTTAATGCCCCTAAGAAGAGACGTGGAGGTCAGAGTGCTATAACAACACGCTTTTAATGCCCCTCAGAAGAGACGTGGAGGTCAGAGTGGTATAACAACACGCTTTTAATGCCCCTCAGAAGAGACGTGGGGGTCAGAGTGGTATAACAACACGGTTTTAATGCCCCTTGGAAGAGACGTGTAGGTCAGAGTGGTATAACAACACGCTTTTAATGCCCCTCAGAAGAGACGTCGAGATCACAGTAGCTTAACAAGACGCTTTTAATGCCCCTTGGAAAAGTGGTGGAGGTCCCATTAGCTTAACAAGACGCTTTTAATGCCCCTCAGAAGAGACGTGGAGGTCCCAGTAGCTTAACAAGACACTTTTAATGCCCTTCGGAATAGTGGAGGCTATCGCAGTAGCTTAACAAGACGCTTTTAATGCCCCTTACAAGAGCCATACAGTACAGCATCTTAAAAACATTATTCCCATTATTGGGGAGTGGGTCTCCCATAGTATTTGCTTATACCTTCCAAGCAAAAGCAACCAAAAATTAGGATGGAGGAACTTGCAATGCCCCTTACAAGAGCCATACAGTACAGCATCTTAAAATATTATTCCCATTATTGGGGAGTGGGTCTCCCACAGTCTTTGCTTATGCCTTCCAAACAAAAGCTGACAAAAATAAGGATGGAGGAACTTTCAATAATGGCAACACGGACCACGGTCACCCTGGTGGTATAGTGGTGGTGGAGGCTGAGGATAAGGAGAAGAACATAAAGCAGCCGAAATGAGGAAGCATATACCCATGTGTGGGTGTGAAGCGGTGCATGTGAATACACCTCCCGAAAAAACACAGTGGATTTCACTTTATGTTACTCTGCTGTAATTTGGTGGTGATGAGAAGTCTGGCCCAATCCAGCCCTTGATTTTGATAAGGGTCAGCTTGTCAGCATTGTCAGTTGACAGGCGAGTGCGCTTATCAGTTATAATTCCCCCAGTGGCACTAAAAACACGCTCCAATAACACGCTAGCAGCAGGGCAGGCCAGGACCTCCAAGGCGTACGGAGTGAGTTCATTCCAAGTGTCTAGCTTGGATACCCAATAATTAAAAGGCACAGAGGAATCACAGAGGACGCTGGTACAGTCGGCAAGGTACTCCCTCACCATCTTTTGAAACTTTCCACTCCTTTTGAGATTACCCCGCGCCTCAGGGCCTGTAAGCTGGGCGGGTCTCATAAAACTGTCCCAGAACGTTGACAGTGTTCCTCTGCCTCTGCTGGATTGGAGTTGCCTCTCTATCGCTTGTATGCCTTGGTTGGTCAACGAACTGTGACCTCTGCCGCTAGCGTGTTCAGATGGGAACTTTTTTAACAGTTCTGCAGCAAGAGCCTTCTGGTACTGCCCCATTTTTGTAGACCTCTCCACCTCAGGAATAAGAGAGTGAAAGTTCTCCTTGTAGCGGGGGTCTAAAAGTGTCACCAACCAGTAATGACTGTCACCCAACATTTTGACAACGCGATGGTCACGGTTAAGGCAGTGTAACATAAAGTCAGCCATGCGTGCCAGACTGGTAACGGGCAAGACTTCCGTGTCCTCACCAAGATGACGACTGACCATGCTCTCCTCCACCTCCTCCTCCTCCTCCCCCCTGTCCTCAGGCCACCCACGCTGAACCAACGGTATGACAGTTGTACAGGTACCACCGTCTACAGCGCATGACACAAGCTCCTGTTCTTCTTCCTCCTCTTCCTCCTCTCCCTCATTGTCCCCCAATGTACGTTGGGATGAGATGAGGCTGGGCTGTGTGTAATCGACTGCTACGGCTTCTTGATCCATCTCATCATACTCTGGTTGCAATGCCTCCTCTTTAATTCTCTGCAGAGAGCATTGCAAGAGACAGACAAAAATATAAAGAAAATAGAAAAAATATCTTTATTGAGAAATATTTATATAAATAATCACAAAATCATTTCAGGCTATGGTGGCACGACATATGTCAGAAGACATTACACAAAGACAAATAAAACATACTTAAAAACAACCACCAGGTGTCACCACAGAGTACAGATATCGCATGCCTCACATATCGTTTTAAACTATAGACATATCACTTAGGGTAATCATATCTGTAGACAAATAAATGGCTACCACTAGCACACCCACATAGAGACATAAACCTTCATAGTACATGTCAATTATAAGAAAATAACAAAAGGAGGAAATGTCACATCAGAGATATGATTCACCTTGTAATGGGATCGAGACTGCACGCTGTGTGGCTCCCCGACGCGTGTTTCGGAGCTCCCGCCTTTGTCAAGGGGATGACTGTAACTGGAGACGTATCCCTCTTAAATACACCCACAGTGGGGTGGGACCTGCCGCTAATGCCGGAACTAAATGATCATGTGACCGTTACCATAGTAGCGCGTAGCGCTACCCACTATGCACTGCAACCCGGAAACTAAATGATCATGTGACCGTTACCATAGTAGCGCATAGCGCTACCCACTATGCACTACAACCCGGAAATAACCAGGACACTACCATAGGACTATAGGGCCACGTGTTTGTTACTATAGCAGCACAAGACTCTGCCCACCCTGCACCATGACCCGAAGGTGACGCAGAGTGCTTCACTGCATGCCAGGCGACGGACTACATCAGCGTCGCAGCAGCAAGCTGCCCAGGACACGGAGGGAGTCAGACGCCATGGACAGAGAGGCACCTGCGTGCAGAGTCATCACAGAAAGTCTAAAATGTGACGCAGGAACTAAGAGGTGACACTATAGGGATTACAACATATGTCACGATGTAAAGGGAGGGAAGGAGGGGGGGAGAGAAAAAAGAAACCATCACAAACAGCGATGCCAATAGCAAAAGGTCCCAATATGCCCCATTTATAGCACAATCATAGTAGCATAAAGAAGGATATTATTAACACCTAACTTAATGGTCGCTGTATATATAAATTGCAACTCGTGCTACCAACATGTTTATATGTATATCGTGCATATACAACCCGTCCTGTCACAATATGTAGATAATTATACATATACTCACAGAGATATAACTCATGTGATAATAAATCTATCGTGACTATGACATATGGCATATACACAAAATATAAAGACCAATACAGAAAAAATTATTATATACTGCATAGTAAAGGATCATACAAAAGATGACAACTAACAAATAGGTATCAACAATAGGGGGATATAGGGCATTATTGCATAAATAGATTGTACAGATAGATCTCCATATGACATAGCTTCCCAGCAACGATGGCATAGTATATAATTCTCAGGTGTCACATCCAAACAGGAGGTTGTCCGGTATATAGAAAAATAAGTGCAAATAATCCAATATGGAAGGAGGATAGGGCAACAGGTCACGTAAGATGGTCCAATATGGAAGGAGGATAGAGGAACAGGTCACGTATCCAGTCAAAGCCCCCAGATTCATAGCACCTGATAAAAAATAATAATAATATTGTGCACAATTAAAAAACGAAAGAACACGTAAAATTCTATGCAAAATGACTAACGCATATGTTAGATGGAATAGCAGAACCGGATTCACAAATATGGGGCGAAACTGTTATATTCGTTTAGACCTCTCGGATTTATTGTATTAAGGGTCCAGATCCACCTTGTTTCCATACGGGCCAGTCTCTGCGAAACAGGACCTCCACGTATACCTACCTCCACCGAATCAATCCCTTTGACCTCTAAGAGCTTTGGATTACAATTATGGTATCTTTTGAAATGCTTTGGTAGTGTTAAGAATATCGTTGGTAAGGCGGTTAGTAGAGGGATTATTACTGGCGAACCGTCCTCAGCTTTGTGTGTGGTTGAACCGACAGTCCCTACCCTTTATCTCCTCCCTAAACTCCATAAGAATTTACAGAAACCTCCTGGACGTCCTATTATATCCGGTAAAGGGAGCTACTTGGAGCCAGTCAATAGATGGATCGATTCCAAAATCAATCCATTGGTCGAAACTCTCCCCTCTTTTTTGATAGATACAGGTGACCTGCTGAGAAGGGTGGATGGGTTATATCTTGAGAGTGATTCCCTAATGGTGACTGCTGATATTGAGTCACTCTATACGAGTATCAAACATAATGATGGTCTACGCGCCACTCAATACTTTTTGAGAGGGTCATCTTTATCAATTGAGATACAAGCATTACTGATGGAGCTGTTAGAGTTTACACTTACGCATAGTTTTTTTGTGTTTAAGGGGTCCTTCTACCTACAGCTCCAGGGGACCGCGATGGGGGCGGCTTTTGCCCCCTCATATGCTAATCTCTTCCTGGGGTTGTGGGAGATGGACCTCTCCCTGCCGGATCAGGAGTCCTTGATTGGCCGCGTCCTTTCTTGGACGCGGTACATCGATGACATTTTCCTGATCTGGCAGGGGTCACGTGAACACCTTGAATTATTTATTCATGACCTAAATATTAATTCCCTGAATATACGGCTTACTTTTTGCTGTAATTCAGATAAAGTCGAATTTTTAGATGTGTGTCTAACTCGTGGTCCTGATAATGCCATCCAAACAAACATTTTTAGAAAGCCTACTGCATCAAATACTTTGTTGCATGCTTCCTCCTCTCACCCACCACACATCATCCAATCCGTCCCGGTGGGGCAGTTCTTGCGCCTCCGCAGGATCTGCTCCAATGACCGGGATTTTGAATTACAATCCCAGGAATTGAGTGAGCGTTTCTATACACGTGGGTACAGTCGCAGGTGTGTGAAGAAAGCATACAATCGAGCTAGACATTCCTCCCACCATGACTTACTCTATAAATCTAATACTAGGAAGGAAAGTGATGTTGTCAGGTTCATTACAGCTTTTCATTCTCAAATACCGGCTGTAAGGAATGCCTTAAAAAAGGCCTGGCCGGTATTTAGAGCGGATCCGGTGCTAGCTAAATACATCACAACTAAACCCACTCTTGTATTTCGTCGTAGTAAAAACCTCCGCGATCACCTAGTTCGAAGCCACTATGAGGGGGGAAGGGTTGGTACCTTTCTAGATAATTTCAGGAGCCGCCCGGGATGTACCCCATGTGGTCGGTGCGTGGCCTGCCCTAACGTGGTGAGAAGCACCACATTTGAAGATTCTACAGGGAGACATTCATATGAGATCAAGAAACGTATAACATGTAGCTCTCGGAATGTTATATACTGTGCTACATGTCCCTGTGGTCTCATCTACGTGGGGATGACCACGCGGTGTCTTAAAACACGTATAAGGGAACATGTCCTAGGGATATCAGCGGCATCAGAGCTGAATGAAATATCTACGTTAAAAACACTACCAAAGCATTTCAAAAGATACCATAATTGTAATCCAAAGCTCTTAGAGGTCAAAGGGATTGATTCGGTGGAGGTAGGTATACGTGGAGGTCCTGTTTCGCAGAGACTGGCCCGTATGGAAAAAGGTGGATCTGGACCCTTAATACAATAAATCCGAGAGGTCTAAACGAATATAACAGTTTCGCCCCATATTTGTGAATCCGGTTCTGCTATTCCATCTAACATATGCGTTAGTCATTTTGCATAGAATTTTACGTGTTCTTTCGTTTTTTAATTGTGCACAATATTATTATTATTTTTTATCAGGTGCTATGAATCTGCGGGCTTTGACTGGATACGTGACCTGTTCCTCTATCCTCCTTCCATATTGGACCATCTTACGTGACCTGTTGCCCTATCCTCCTTCCATATTGGATTATTTGCACTTATTTTTCTATATACCGGACAACCTCCTGTTTGGATGTGACACCTGAGAATTATATACTATGCCATCGTTGCTGGGAAGCTATGTCATATGGAAATCTATCTGTACAATCTATTTATGCAATAATGCCCTATATCCCCCTATAGTTGATACCTATTTGTTAGTTGTCATCTTTTGTATGATCCTTTACTATGCAGTATATAATAATTTTTTCTGTATTGGTCTTTATATTTTGTGTATATGCCATATGTCATAGTCACGATAGATTTATTATCACATGAGTTATATCTCTGTGAGTATATGTATAATTATCTACATATTGTGACAGGACGGGTTGTATATGCACGATATACATATAAACATGTTGGTAGCACGAGTTGCAATTTATATATACAGCGACCATTAAGTTAGGTGTTAATAATATCCTTCTTTATGCTACTATGATTGTGCTATAAATGGGGCATATTGGGACCTTTTGCTATTGGCATCGCTGTTTGTGATGGTTTCTTTTTTCTCTCCCCCCCTCCTTCCCTCCCTTTACATCGTGACATATGTTGTAATCCCTATAGTGTCACCTCTTAGTTCCTGCGTCACATTTTAGACTTTCTGTGATGACTCTGCACGCAGGTGCCTCTCTGTCCATGGCGTCTGACTCCCTCCGTGTCCTGGGCAGCTTGCTGCTGCGACGCTGATGTAGTCCGTCGCCTGGCATGCAGTGAAGCACTCTGCGTCACCTTCGGGTCATGGTGCAGGGTGGGCAGCGTCTTGTGCTGCTATAGTAACAAACACGTGGCCCTATAGTCCTATGGTAGTGTCCTGGTTATTTCCGGGTTGTAGTGCATAGTGGGTAGCGCTATGCGCTACTATGGTAACGGTCACATGATCATTTAGTTTCCGGGTTGCAGTGCATAGTGGGTAGCGCTACGTGCTACTATGGTAACGGTCACATGATCATTTAGTTCCGGCATTAGCGGCAGGTCCCACCCCACTGTGGGTGTATTTAAGAGGGATACGTCTCCAGTTACAGTCATCCCCTTGACAAAGGCGGGAGCGCCGAAACGCGCGTCGGGGAGCCACACAGCGTGCAGTCTCGATCCCATTACAAGGTGAATCATATCTCTGATGTGACATTTCCTCCTTTTGTTATTTTCTTATAATTGACATGTACTATGAAGGTTTATGTCTCTATGTGGGTGTGCTAGTGGTAGCCATTTATTTGTCTACAGATATGATTACCCTAAGTGATATGTCTATAGTTTAAAACGATATGTGAGGCATGTGATATCTGTACTCTGTGGTGACACCTGGTGGTTGTTTTTAAGTATGTTTTATTTGTCTTTGTGTAATGTCTTCTGACATATGTCGTGCCACCATAGCCTGAAATGATTTTGTGATTATTTATATATATATTTCTCAATAAAGATATTTTTTCTATTTTCTTTATATTTTTGGCCGTAAATTCGTATTTTTTCTTGCTTAGGCACTTCGGGATATATGTTACTTATACGAATGGCCCTAGTTACATAGTCTTCTGAATTGGTTCTAATATGGAGATACTTGTTATCTTCATTAGATATGTGTATGGTAACCTAATATTCGGTTCTAATCCTTCTTCTAAAAGACAGACAAGTGGAATGCTGACGCTAATGATGGCATCATCGCCACTCACCATCTGGGTGGACTCCTCAAAGTTTGTCAAGATGGTACAGATGTCAGACATCCAGGTCCACTCCTGAGGTCTTATGTGTGGAGTCTGACCTGAATATCGACGGCCTTGTTGCAGCTGGTACTCCACAACTGCTCTCTTCTGCTAACAAATCCTTTGCAACATGTGGAGGGTAGAGTTCCAACGTGTGGGGACATCACACACCAGTCAGTGTGACGGAAGCTGCAAACGCTGCTGCAACACAGCAAGGGCGGCGGAAGCTGTAGCCGACTTGCGAAAATGAGCTGACAGGCGGCGTACTTTGACGAGCAGATCTGGCAACTCGGGGTACGATTTAAGAAACCGCTGAACCACGAGGTTAAGCACATGAGCCAGGCATGGTACGTGTGTGATCTCGCCTCGCCTCAGAGCCGCCACCAGGTTACGGCCATTGTCACACACGACCATGCCTGGATGTAGGTTCAGCGGTCTCAGCCACAGATCTGCCTGCTCTTTCACAGTTGTCCACAACTCACTAGCAGTGTGAGGTGTCTCACCTAAGATTATAAGTTTCAGCACAGCCTGTTGCCGCTTAGCAGAGGCAGTACTGCAGTGCTTCCAGCTTGTAACTGATGTGTTGATATCTGAGATGGAGGCTGAACATGAAGAGGAGGAGGAGGATGATACGCAGGATCTGTACACTGTGGGGGCAACTCTGACTGACATAGGACCCGCAATCCTTGGTGTGGGGAGGATGTGTTCCGTCCCAAGGTCCGACTGGGTCCCGGCTTCCACTATGTTTACCAAGGACACGTGCTTGTGTAGTGCGGGGATGACACACCGGGCAAAATAGTGTCGGCTGGGGACCGAGTACCGACCACCGCCATAAGCTTGCGGAAGGATTTCGTCTCCACCAGCCTAAAAGGCAGCATTTCCAATGCAAGCAATCATGAAATATGCAAATTTAGGACTGTGGCCTGTGGGGTGTTAGCTGAGAATTTCCGCTTTCGTTCAAAGATCTGGGATATGGACAATTGAACGCTGCGGTGGGACGTGGACGTGGACGTTGATGCTGTTTCTTGAGAAACTGCCATAACAAGTGAAGACTGAGAGGAGGGGGCATCTTTGCATGCAGTATGGACAGGGGATTGCCTTGCACACACAACAGGGGGTTCTATTGCACGCACAACAGCGGAAGAAGCAGTGGTGACACCCGCTGACACTGGTCGTGGACCCTGGGGTTCGCCCCACAAAGTCGGGTGCTTTGCTGCCATGTGCCTGATCATGCTGGTGGTGGTCAGGCTGGTAGTTTTGTCACCCCTGCTGATGCTGGCATGGCAGGTGGTACAAATGGCCTTTTTGGGGTTATCAGCAGAGTCTTTAAAAAAATTCCAGACTCTGGAAGACCTACCGCTTGTACTGGCAACGTCCCTCGTGTTGGTGTTACGGGGAACGGTTGCCCGCCTTCTGTCTGCGGCCACCACACTGCTTCTTCCTGCCTGTTGGGGTACTCTGCCTCCCTCCCCCTGTGTGCTGCTGGCCTCACTCTGCATGTCCTCCTGCCACGTTGGGTCAGTTACTAGATCATCCACCACCTCCTCCTCTTCCACTTGCGCACCACGATCCTCCTCCTCACTTCCTGGCAATTGTGTCTCGTCATCGTCCACCTCTTGTGACAAATTGCCAGCGTCGACTTCCTGTGGCCGTGGCTGTTCAAATATTTGTGCATCGCTACATGGGATCTCCTCTTCCACCACTTCAAGCGGAGCAGGCGAGGGGCACAAATCTGGAAATGGACCAGTGAACAGCTCTTCAGAGTGTCCAAGTGTGGGATCAGTTGCTGTCTGACGACACTCGGCATGGTGGGAGGAAGGAGCATTAGGGTGAGGAGGAGTATGCGGTCGAGACTCACGGCTACTAAGAGTCGACCGTGTGGAAGACAGGCCGGAGGTGGTGGTGCCCAGGTAACTGGAAGTATTATCTGCTATCCAATTAATAACCTGTTCACGCTGATCAGTTCTCAATACTGGTGTTGTTCTGTGCTTCCCTAGTAATTCAGTCAAGAAGTGGGAGCGAGAAGATGTGGCTGTTGGTTGTGGCACATTTTCACCTTGGCCACGGCCCCGTCCTCTGCACGCACCATCACCAGAACGTCCACTTCCACGTCCCTTGCCACGCGCCTTGCCCATTGTAAAGTAAGTAAAATAGCTTACACTCGCACTATCAATGGAAAAAGGGTAATAAAAAGTAGATTAGAACCACGGAAGAGGAAAACCACAGTTCTATTTCTCTGGCCTACACCCGACTCTTTTAAACAATCTAAACAATCAGGGAGAAAATATTACTGTTTTTCTTTACGGAAAAAATACCAAAAGCTGAATAATAGAGATTTCTTACCGTGGAACAGCAAAACCACAGTTATAATTTACTGGTGTATGTAGACGAGACTTTTTTAAATATATATATTTGCGGCTGAACAGTGAGCGACACACTCAAACTGTTTTTTTTAGATACAAATGGCCCAAAAGTGGATAATACAGAGGTTTGAACCGTGGAACTGCAAAACCACACTTGTATTTCTCGGGCCTACACCAGACTATTTTCAACAGATATATTTGTGTCTGAACAATCAGGAGACAGTATTATTTATTTTTTACGGCCAAAAATTGCGAAAAGCAGGATAATACAGAGATTTGACCCGTGGAACTGCAAAACCACACTTGTATTTCTCGAGCCTACTCCAGACTATTTTCAACAGATATATTTGTGTCTGAACAATCAGGAGACACAATTATTAATTTTTACGGCAAAAAATGCCAAAAGCAGGATAATAGAGATTTTTTACCGTGGAACAGCAAAACCACAGTTAAAATTTACTGGTGTATACCAGACTATTTTCAACAGATATATTTGTGTCTGAAAAATCAGGAGACACAATTATTTATTTTTTACGGCAAAAAATGGCAAAAGCAGGATAATAGAGATTTTTTACCGCGGAACAGCAAAACCACAGTTATAATTTACTGGTGTATACCAGACTATTTTCAACAGATATATTTGTGTCTGAACAATCAGGAGACACTATTATTTATTTTTTACGGCAAAAAATGCCAAAAGCAGGATAATAGAGATTTTTTACCGTGGAACAGCAAAACCACAGTTATAATTTACTGATGTATACCAAACTTTTTAAAATATATACATGTTTGCGGCTGAACAGTGAGCGACACACTCAAACTGTTTTTTTTTAGATACAAAAGGCACAAAACTGGATAATACAGAGATTTCACCCGTGGAACTGCAAAACCACACTTCTGTTTCTGTGGCCTATACCAGACTCTTTTCAACAGATATATTTGTGTCTGAAAAATCAGAGACACACTTTTTTTTTTTGGGGGGGGGACACCAATAGGTTAATAAGACGGGTATTTGTACAGTGTGAAGGAGGGAAAAAAAAAGAGGATTTAGATGAAAAAAAAGGATTGTTCTTGGCCCCGGAGACCTGGACTAAGTCCAGCAATTTCAGAAACAGGAGCACACAGGACTGTAATGCAGCGTTTGCTGGTATAACCCCACTGCGTCTCCTATACAGCCTGCCTGTCTGCCTGATATCTGGGATGGGTATTAGTCCTGAGAAGGACTGTTTGTTTGATCTGGCAGGCTTTACAGACCCTACACTAACTATTTCGCAGGATAAATGTCTCCCTAGCTCAGCAGCGCTGTCCCTACACTGTCTAATCCGGAGCGACTGTGTCCAAGATGGCGGCGCCCAGTTTTAAATACTCGAGGTGACGCTGTGCGGCCAGTCAATCACTGTAATGCCCACAAACAACATGGCTGCAGCATTACAGTGACTGGCTGGCAATCCCTGCATGTTCATTGGCTCTGTAAAGAGCGCCAAACATGCAGGGCGGAGACCCGAGCTCCCGCCCGAGTAACCCGGAAATGCTCGGTGCTCGCCGCACATCCCGAGTAGCGTGATGCTCGGGTGAGTACCGAGCAGTGTCGAGCATGCTCGCGCAACACTAAAAATAACACACAGTGAGTCAAAATTCTGAAATTCTATTAAAACAGACAAAAAGAAACAAACATTCTTATCTTGAGATACAGTATAAGAATGTTGAATGCCTTTCTTTTTAGAAACATCTGGCATTACATCTGACGCACCCCTGGGCCTGTGTCGCACAGCGTTGCGCATGCAGGAGCTTACCCGGAGCCGGATCTGTTGAGGGTTGTAGTCTCGTGGCGGTGACCCGGTCCGTGCCCAGGGAGTCAGACTAAGTGGCGTTGTATTAGCGGTAGATGTTGGACGACTACGCCACCCGTTGAATGCAGCGAAGGAGCTGCCGCTGCAGGGCAGACCGCTGAGGCCGGTGGTAGGATTGTGCAGCGTGGTAGTATCACCCCCAACGGGAGGGGTATGGCCTCAGGGCAGCCGACGTGGATGATGGGGGTAGCAGGAATCACTCAGAGATGATGCGGTGTAGTTCAGGGTCTTTACTGGTGATAAAGATAGACCCTCCCGGAGTACTGGCTAGCGATCGGGGCCTGGTCAGTCCTTGAGCAGATGGGATCTCCCCTGGCCAGGCGGAGTTGTAGGCCTCCCAAACTGACTGTACTCTTCTGGCTACCTTGCTAGAGGCGGGTATAAGTAGCCCACGTCCCTGAGTGTACCGTGTGGTGCTCACCCGTATGGCCGGTGACTCGGGGCCTTCTAGTGGCGTCCGCTCCACGACGGCGGTGCTGGTCCCACGCGTGTGACCGTGCCTTCGGGTTTCTTGGCCAGAGGACCTGAAATCCCCTGCCGGGCGGTTTCTGCTGCTGGGTAAAGATTAGTCCCCACAGCCTCGGACTCCGGGTCCGGTGATAGCTTCTCAGTCAGGGCGAGCTCTGCAGCTGCCAGCCCCTGACTCCTTATAGCACTGCTCCCACAGAGCTCCTGATGTTCTTCTCCTATATCTGCTGCTCTTCTCTGTCTCTACTTCTTCTCTACACACTAACCCTGCCTCAGCCCTAGGTTTATATAGGGGAAGTTCTTCCCCTCCCAGGACTGGGCAGGAGGTGTGGCATGCAAAGGATCCCTGACCAAGAGACCTCCCACCTGCTCTCAGACATAACATTGCTGTTACTGTGGAAACCAGACCCCTGGGGTGCCACACATCCAAAGGAGAAGCACCTATTGATGGAAATTTGAAGAAGATGATGAGTAAGACCACTGATATTATACAGCGGGTGAAATAAGTATTGAACACGTCACCAATTTTCTAAGTAAATATATTTCTAAAGGTGCTATTGACATGAAATTCTCACAAAAAGTCGGTAACAACCCATCCAATCCACACAGGCAAAGAAATCAAACCATAGATGTCCATAAATTAAGTTATGAGTAATAATGAGAAATGACACAGAGAAAAAACTATTGAACACATGAAGAAAGAGAGGAGCAAAAAGCCATGGAAAGTCATGACACCAGCTGAGATCTATCAGTAATTAGAAAGCAATCCTGCTACTTAGTGACAAATAATATCAGCTGGTTCAACTGATGCCCTATAAAAAGGTGTCTCATTACCAAGGTGCCACACAAGAAACATCTCATGATGGGTAAAACCAGTGAGCTGTCTCAAGATCTTCGCAACCTTATTGTTGGAAAACATACTGATGGCATTGATTACAGAAGAATATTTAGACTACTGAACGCTCCAGTGAGAACTGTTGGGGACATAATCTGGAAGTGGAAAGAACATAATTTCACCATAAACTGGTCACGACCAGGTGCTCCTCACAAGATTTCAGACAGAGGAGTGAAAAGAATTATCCAAAGAGTTGTCCAGGAGCCAAGGACCACCTGTGGAGAGCTACAGAAAGACCTGGAATCAGCAGATACAATGGTTTCAAAGAAAACAATAAGTAAGGCACTCAACCTCCACAGCACAATGCACACTAACCATGCAAGACTCCAAAAGCATGTACAAGCACGTTTTAAAGTTTGCTCAACAACATTTAAACATTTAGACAAACTTGTGAAATACTGGGAGAATGTTCTGGTTAGATGAGACCAAAGTTGAACTGTTAGGATGCCATAATACACACCATGTTGGAGGCCAAATTGCACTGCATATCACCCCAAACACCATGCTAACAGTGAAGTTTTGAGGTGGGAACATCATGGTGTGGGGCTGTTTTTCAGCATACAGCACTTGCAAACTTCATATGATTGAAGGAAGGATGAATGGACAAATGTACTGAAACATTCTGCATAAAAACTGCTGCCATCTACCAGGATGATAAGGGTGAAACAAGGGTGCACAGTTGAGCAAGACAATGATCCCAAACACACAGCCATGGAAACTGTCAATTGGTTTTAGAAAAAGAAAATAAAGCTGCTAGAATGGCTCAGCCAATCCTCTGACCTGAATCCAACAGAAAATTTATGGAAGGAACTAAAGCTCAGAGTTCATAGAAGGAGCCCTTGAGACCTTCAGGATGTGAAGAGTGCTTGTGTGAAGGAATGAGACAACATCACCCCTGAGCAATGCCTGTGACTGGTTTCTCCATACAGGAGGCGTCTTGAAGCTGTCATCACCAACAAAGGTTTTTTCATAAAGTATTAATTCAATTTCAGTAAGCGTGTTCAATATTTTTTCTCTGTCTCATTTCTCGTTATTACACATAATTTATGAACATCCATGGTGATTTCTTTGCTTGTGTGGATTGGATGAGTTGTTACCAACATCTGGTGAATTTCATGTCAATAGCACCTTTAGAAATATATTTACTTAGAAAATTGGTGACGTGTTCAATACTTATTTCACCCGCTGTATCTATCAAAGAGCCATTCTAGTCATGGGGGAAAGTATTATATTACCTATATTTTTATCCATAGGAGGAAGTGTTTTAATTAGACTTTATTGCTTGATTAGTGGTCGACCAATGACAGGAATTGGTCTTTAAAGACGACCTGACAATTGCATAAATATGTAATTTCTTTAAATGGTGTAAATGTCACTTTCTCCTGAACCTGGCGTTTTTTTTCTTTTCTTTCTGCGCCTCTCCCTTCCTGAGATAAGGTCATCTCTTCCTTGTATATAAGTCTGGTCTTAGTAAACTGGGCATTGTCCCAAATAGATGAATTGACAACCACGCCCAATTGGCTTTAAAGACTAAATTAACAAACAGGGAAAAGAGAGAACGGAGTGGCGCAGTCAAAAACGAAAAGCAACACCAGATTCAGGAGAACAGTGGCATTTACACCAAGTTAAAAGAATTACATATCCATGGCATGCGACAGGTCCCCTTTAAATGTACAGCATGATCTTTTTGTACACAGGTTTGTTTTCCCAACTATATTAGTATGAATGTAATGATCTGTATATATTAGTAACCTGTTCGTATAGATAAATCTTGTCTGCGTTCATATTTTGGGTAATAAATGTGTAATTTATAACTGTGAGATTGGAATTTTCATCATTGTGTCTGATCTGCACTGAAAGGAAAAGAAACCAGAGACGTAGGTAGGGTTCAGCTCAGGGGGGGCAAAACATCTGAGTGGGCCCCTAACCAGGTAACCCTGATTATAATAATATAAATAATAATAATCTTTATTTACATAGCGCCAACATATTCCGCAGCGCTTAACAATTCACAAGTTCACATACAACAGTCATAAGTAACATAGCTAAAGATAATACAATAATTACAGCAAAAATAATGACGACCCTGCTCGTAAGAGCTTACAATCTACAATGAGGTGGGGGTGACACAAAGTACAATGGATTATTTACAAGGATGGTCCAGCCATCTTGAGGGATGAGGGATAGATAAAGGCTGCATGAGCTCATTACCAGCCAGTATCTGTAGTGCTGTTGGGTTCGGTGGAGAGTTATGTTTAGAGAAATAAGGGATGGGCTATAAGAATATAAAAGGACTTCGATTAGGGAAGGAGATAGGCTGCCCTAAACAAGTGTGTTTTTAGGGAGCGTCTAAAACTGTGTAAGTTGTGGTTCATCCTAGTTTCTTGGGGTAGAGCGTTCCGAAGAATAGGTGCAGCTCGGGAGAAGTCTTGAAGCCGGGAGTGGGAGGTACGGATTAGTGTAGATGTTAGCCGAAAGTCGCTTGTGGAGCGTAGAGAACGGGTAGGCCGATAAACAGAAATGAGAGAAGAGATGTAGGGGGGTGCCACACTGTGGAGAGCTTTGTGGGTGAGAACAAGCAATTTAAATTGGATCCTATAATTCATGGACAGCCAGTCCTATGACTGGCACAGAGCGGAGGAGTCTGAGTAACGGTTAGCCAAATAGATGACCCTGGCTGCAGCTTTAAGGATGGACTGGAGGGGGGAAAGTCGAGTGAGGGGGAGGCCAATTAATAGAGAGTTACAGTAGTCAAGGCGGGAGTGGATCAGGGCAACAGTGAGGGGTTTTGTTGTTTCCAAGGTGAGAAAGGGGTGGATTCTAGAGATATTCTTCAGGTGCAAGCGACAAGAGCGGACAAGAGATTGTATATGGAAGGTGAAGGAGAGATTGGTGTCAAACACAACGCCCAGACAGCGCGCCTGCTGGCTCGGCATTATTGTGGTGCCACACAGGGAGAGAGAGATGTCAGATTTAGAGAGGTGATTAGACGGCGGGAGAAGAAGAAGTTCAGTTTTGGAAAGGTTGAGTTTCAGCTAGAGAGCAGACATGATGTTAGAAACTGCAGCCAGACAGTCACTGGATTACAACTATGCTGGCGCTCCTTCATCGCGGGTATAAGGGAACATCAGCAGATGACCATGGTGTTACTGAAAATAAATCTCTACACAAAGACAACACTGATATTACTGCCATATGGTGACATATAGTGTTAGATACTGTACCAGTCCTGCAGAACATACAAGAGATTACAGTACAGTTATATATAGTAACTTACAGCTGATGTTCTTTCTGATGGAATCGTTCACTTTTCCCATCTTTTCCATCTGGCCCAGACCGACATAACAACTTCTCCAGCCAGGACTCATCTGCAGAGATCACAACAAAGACATATTTGACTCCTTACATTTCAGGCCCCATCCCCATCTATTCCCAATCTGCACAAACTCTTCATCCTGCTGATACCCCAATATTGAGCCACTGGTGCCATATGTGTCTCTATTACTGTACATGTTGCTTGGTACAAAAACCGTTCTATTCTTACAGTCCACATAATTCCCACAACTGTGCCCCTTACATAGTAATAATGCCTCCTTTGTGCTCTCTAGAAGGTAAAATTGCACCCTAGAAAATTTTAATGCCCTGTGCAAATGCCTTAGAAAACAGTGTCCAAATTTTGCCCCTTTGATGGCCACAATACTCTGAGTCCCCCTGTAACAATAATGCTTAAGTGCCTACTTAACATTTAATAATGTCCCCTGAGTCCCTCAATATACTGTGTAACTCTCCTATAAACAGAACGATAGTCCCACAGCTACCCTATACACAGAATGGTGGGCCCACAACTCCCCTATACACAGTGTGATGTCCCCACAGCTTCTCTATATACATTATGATGGGCCCACAGCTCCACTATATAACTATGATGTCTCCACAGCTGCTCTATACACTGCATGATGGTCACGCAAGGTGAGAGAAAGACTAAGTGCACAACGACGGGAAGAGGGGGAGGAAGCCCAAACACTAGGGAACGGGGTGTGGAGACCCCTAGGCAGATCTGACAACACCTTTACTCCCCTAATGTCCCTAAGTAGGTTCAGCACCTATCGCTGAGCAGGAAACCTTATCCCTGACTGCCCCTAGCGATAGGCCCTAGATAGGGAGGGGACGGGGTGAGCACTAGTCAGTCCCCACTGCAGCTAAAGACAAACAGGTAGACAGACAAGGGAAAACATTTAGCTTGAGAAGACACCAGAGAGAACACCTATCCTCCAAGGGAACTCCAAGAAAACACTAGTCAACTACTAGTACTTTAAGCTTGGACAGAGGAAAATAGAGCTATCACCGGTGACTCTATGTAGAGACTGAGGGTATTTAAACATCCAGCAAGGGTGTGTCAATTAGCAACAGAAGATGAAGGTAACTGCTAGGTCCTAGTGAGAGCAGGATATCACTGCACTGCAGAGATAGAAAGATCAAGAAGGTGCCTGCAGAGTCAAGCGCAATGACCTTCTACAGCTGGATCCAGAATGATTGTCTGTCACACCTGACACACCCGTGACAATCAAATTTCCAAGGAAGTATGAAAAAGACATCACTCACCAATGGATGCCAATAAAAGATCCTTTTATTTCAGATCCAGCATACAGACAATGAGGTTGGTTCAGGAGTGCACACCCCTGAACCAGCCGCAACATCTGTATGCTGGATCTGAAATAAAAGGATCTTTTATTGGCATCCATTGGTGAGTGCTGTCTTTTTCATACTTCCTTGGACATTTGATTAGCACTGCTTATTTAGACATGGCACCTCCTGATGTGGATAGCCGAGAGCTAGGAAAACAGTCATAGAGGTTTTTTTGACTAAACAGGCAAGATTTGGGAACTGGTGCCGGCATACTTCACATCTATCTGACACCCATGACAGTACCCCCCCTTCTACGAGTAGCCTCCGGACACTCAGGACCAGGTTTCTCAGGATGAGAGGCATGAAACGAACGAACCAGCCTAGGGGCATTCACCTCCTGATGCAGAAAACCACATCCTTTCCTCTGGACCATAACCCTTCCAGTGCACCAAGTAGGGAACGAAGCAGGAGATGGGAATCCCAGAAATATGAAACTCCAAATTGCCATCAACAATGATTGGTGGTGGTGGCAGGGGAGAGGTAGCTCAAGACGAAACACTGCACGGTTAATGATGGCCATTATTTTATAGGGACCAATAAATCTAGGTCCCAGCTTCCAGTAAGGAATCTTCAACTTGATATTCCTGTTAGACAACCACACAAAGTCATTCACACTTAGGTCTGGACCCCGCCACACAGAAGAGAGCGACGAAACAAAACGTCCCCCCCCCCCACACTAACAGTACCAAACTGTGGATGGAAACTGTATGCACCAAAGAACGGTGACCTGCCGGTAGATTTTTGACGATGATTATTAATAGCAAACTGGGCCAACGGTAAGTAGGATGCCCAATCCTCCTGGTTTTCAGAGACAAAACACCTGAGGTAAGTCTCTAAATTCTGATTAATGCGCTTGGTCTGTCCATTTGACTGAGGATGGAAGGCCGAATAAAAGGACAGATGCACCCTCAGTCGAGAACAGAAAGCTTTCCAAAGCTTAGAAACAAACTGGGTCCCCTGACCTGACACCACATCGGAGGGAACCCCGTGAAGCTTCACGATCTCATTAATAAATACCTGAGCAAGAGTCTTGGCATTCAGAAGTGGCATTAGGAGGGAACCACCAGAACCACAGTCTTGCCTGCAGATTCCGGTAGTTCAGTAATATAATCCATGGACAAGTGTGGTTGCAGTGGCCGTAAGGGCCTAGAGTACTCGGTAACCGGGCTGGCCGTCTTCCAGGGAGGTCACGGTGGCAGGGGATTCATAGTCTTTATGTGACGCCACCTGTGGTGCCTGGTCAGGGATGATCAGCGCTGCTGTATGGACCCTGGGGGGATAGATGGTATAGCAGCTGGGATGAAACTCTTCCCACGGGTGAAGTGGGCCCCCAGGGATTGAGAAAGCCACATGTCCATGGCCTATTAGGAATAAGCAGTGGAAGAAGAGGACTAGGCGGCCAGGTATGCGATACTTTAGAACGCTCACAAATAGTGCATGCAGACACCTGCTCACCCACATCCTTATGCAACCCCGGCCACCAAAAATGATGAGAGAGGAGGTCCGCAGTTGCCTTACCACCTTGATGACCAGCAAGCACCAAGTTATGATGTTCCTTAATTACTTTACAGCGCAAATTAGATGGAACAAATAACCTCCTGGAAGGGCAGGAGGCAGGGACGTCCACCTGTGCATCCAACACCTCACCCTACAGGTCAAGGTACAACGCCGAAATGACTAACCCCTTCTGCAAAATTGGGGCAGGGTTTTCATGGTCACCACCACCAGGGAAGCTCCGGGACAAAGCATCAACCTTGATGTTTTTAACCCCTGGACAAAAAGTGACAAGAAAATTGAATCTAGTAAAAAACAGGGACCATCTAGCTTGCCTAGGGTTGAGACATTTAGCAGACTGAAGAAATGACAGGTTCTTATGGTCCATGATAACAGTAATAGGATGGACTGCCCCTTTCAACCAATGTTGCCATTCTTCGAACACCAATTTAATCGCCAAAAGCTCCCTATTACCCACGTCATAATTTCTCTCAGCCGAAGATAATTTTTTGGAAAAGAAAGTGCATGGATGTCATATTCCAGGGGATGTATCCTGAGACAACACAGCCCCAACCCCACCTCTGACGCATTAACTTCTACGATAAAAGATTGAGAAGACACCAGAGAGAACACGTCAACTATCCTCCAAGAAGACACTAGTCGACTACTAGTACTTCAAGCCTGGACAGAGGAAAATAGAGCAGTCACCAGTCCTAGAGAGAGCAGGACATCACTGCACTGCAGAGACAGAAAAATCAAGAAGGTGCCTGCAGAGCCAAGCTCAATGACCGTTTACAGCTGGATCCAGAATGACTGTCTGACACCTGTGACAATGATGTCCCCACAGCTCCCCTATACCTGGTATGATGTCGCCACAGCTCCCCTATATACAGTATGATGGGCCCTACAGCTCCCCTATACACAGATTGATAGGCTCACAGCTCATCTATAAATAGTATGATGTCCCCAGTGCTCAACGAAAACACAGTATAATAACCCTCACAGTAGCCCTCACGGCATAATGGCCCCCACAGTTTATGAGGACCTCCCCAGATGTCCCTACAATTTATGAGAGCCCCCCACACTGCATGAGGGCCCCCCATAGAAGTCCCCACACTGTATGATTGCCTCCTTAGTAGGCCTAAAACTATATAATAGCCCCTGAATTAGCCCCAAACTGTATAATGACCCACAAATTATCCACCAAACTGTATAATGGCCACCGTATTATCCCCCAAACTGTATAATGGCCACCATATTATCCCCCAAACTGTATATTGATCTCCAATATTAGCCCCCAAATTGTATAATGGCGTGCACATTATCCCCCAAACTGTATAATGGCAACCGCATTATCCCAGAACTGTATAATGACCTCTGCATTAGCCCCAAACTGTATAATGGCCTCCATATTAGCCCTTAAGCTATAAAATGGCCACCGTATTTGCCCCCAAACTGTATAATGGCTCCCACATTAGCTTCCACACTATATAATGCCCCTCCACATTTTTTAAGGGCTCCTACAGTAATCTCTATAATGTATGAGGGCCCCACACACTGTTTCAGGGTCCCACACAGTAACCCCCACACCGTATGAAGGTCTCCAATTGTTTATGTTTAATGAAAATAAAAACATCATACACTCACCTAATCCAGGATCCTGAGGAGTTCACCGGCAAGGCCCGGGCAGAACAACGAGCTGGAATTGCACTGGCGCATCCACAGGACATTAGAGTCTCGACTGACGTACTGTACATGCATCAGCGCCTCGGTCGTTCTATAGATCGCAGGCTTAAAGCAACCCACAGTCTACAGAAAGGAAAGCGGTAGTGTACGGAAATCATATCTCCCTGCTCTACCACAGAGCTTACAGTAGCTGTATTGACAGTTAAGGGTATCATAGCTCTGGGTGTGTCCCTCAGAGCGCGGGGCCCGAGGCAACCGCCCCCGCTGCCCCCTGTTAGCTACGCTACTGATAGAAGAGTACCCGACCATTTGCCCTGGGCATCATTATACCAATGGAGTTTGCATCTTAAAGGTCATTTTACAAGTGGCGATGATTGGGCCAACGAGTGATCGCTCCTGACTGCTGGTGTGTAAATACATCAACTGATCTAACAGAAAAATATTCATAAGATCGCAGTAATGATTATCTGTCACATATAATGGCGTTAATTGTAACTTTTTCTGCCCCAAATGAGCACCAATTAATAAGAAGTCGATTGTTTCTAGCCCACATAAAAGTTCCCCTGGGTGAAGATTTCCCTTGCCCCCGAGTGTGCGGACTGTTGACTGCCGACCAATGGTCTCCAACTTCCACTTGTTGCGATAATACAATTCCCAAGATGCCTGGGCAGCACGTGTGCCAGCACCAAGAGTGCATGTAATGCCCATTCAAGGGTCACAATAGCTCAAGTATCACCCTGACGGCAGGAGCAATGGCAGAGCGTTGTCTGTGCTGGTGTTCAGTAATGAAGAGGACTGAAGAATGAGGAGAGATGAGTATCTGTATGTCTGGTCTGGGGGTCCGTGTTTGTCTAGGAGACAGGGTCTGAGGTCTATAATTAGAGGATTTGGTGTGGGGTCTGTATTTATTAGGGGGGCTCCGGTCTGCGGTCAGTATTTAGGAGGTTTGTATTAATTTAGGGGTCTGGTCTGGGGACAGTATTCAGGAGCTCTGGTCTAGGGTTTGTATTTAGAGGTCTGGTCTGGGGTCTGTACTTAGGTGGTTTGATCTGGGTTATGAATTTATTTGGGTGCTCTAGGTCTGTATTGATGAAGGGGGTTTGGTCTGTGTGGAACATTTCTGGGTTTCAGTTGTCTATTAGGGGGTTAGGTCTTGGGTCTGTATTTAGGGGGTCTGGGTTGTGTATTTATTTAGGGTTTCTGTTTTTGGGTTTTAGGGTCCATAATACTTTAGTGGGTCTGGTCTGAGACTTTTTTTTACATCAGAGGATCTGGTTTGGGTGTCAGTATTTATTTAGGGGTCTGAGATCTATAATCAGGGGACCTGGTGTGAGGTCTGTTTTTATACTGGGGGCTTGCCTGGGTTTTGCATCTAGAGGCCTACTCTGAAGTCATTAATTTCAATGGTGTGGTTTGGGAATAGAAAGAGAGACACACTATGTGGCACACTACACGTGGTATTGAAATTTTAACCACACCCTAGTCACACCCCATAGCCACACCCATGTATCATTTCTTATACCCTGGTAGGTGGAGATGTCAGTAGGGTCATGGTAGAAGTGATGGACATTTAGTAGATATCCGGGACTGCAGGATGTAGACCCAATTCTGGGACTTTCCTGCTAAATCCACTATGGATTTAGGTGTCTGCAGCAAACTACACAATAACATTTATGCATTTTACTCCTTATTTTTGCAGCATTTTTATTGTGCTTTTTATAGTACAGAAAATCTTTAATTCTGCAATTATAAAAGCAACTATGTTTTATTAAAAAAATACATTTTTTTCAGGCTCCACATAAAAGCATCAAAACAGCCCAATTCAGTAGCATCTTTAGATGCAGAGTGGGTGGTAGTTTAATGAAATCACGTACACTTTGCATTTCATGCTGCAGGTCTCCTTAGAGTGGGAAAATCATCACAGCTCAGGTAACATTTATAGGACTCAAGCCTTGGGAGGTCTGCAGTATATACATCAAAAAGGAGACACCGAGACTGCTGTTTATACATCACATTGGAGACACTGAGACTACAGTATATACATCACATAGGAGACACTGAGATTGCTATATACACATCACATAGGAGACACTGAGACTGCTGTAGATATAATGGAACTGCTGTATATACTGTACATCACATAGAATACACTGGGACCGCTCTATATACATCACATTGGAGACACCTAGACTACTGAATATACGTCACATAGGCCACGCTGAAACTGCTGTTTAAACATGACATAAAATACACTTAGACTGCTGTATATACAGTATATACTGTATATAACATAGGAGACTGCAGTATATATACTGTATATATATATATCACATAAAAGGCACTAAGACTGGAGTATATATCACAAAGAATACACTGGGACTGCTTTATATCCATCCCATAGGATACACAAAGACTCTGCCGTATATACATCATATAGGATACACTGAGATTCTGCTGTATACATCACATAGGAGACACTGGGACTGGTGCATTCATCATAAGGAACAAGACTGGAGAACAGAGAGCAATAACTCTGCCCAAAAGGAATGAAATCCTTCATTGCATGCGCTGAGTGTTCAGTAATGAATGCTGCATTCTCACTCGCAGTCTCAGGAAGAATTAAAGGGAAAGAAGAGATGACATCACGTGTGACCGAGGTCCCCACTCCTGCTATAAGGTGTGGAAACGGTCATTCTATCGGTCTCTGTAGCACAAGAAGAAGAATAGATGAGAAAAGACGGGATTATCTACATGTCGCATTATGATGATGTTCCGCACATCGGGGCAGATTTATCACAACCGTCCACATGAAAAACTGTTGTCGCAGAGTCGCCGTTAGCTGTTTGGGAAATGTAAATTAGCTCTGAATGACAGTTTTTATTTATGCTGGGTCACCTGATGCTTGTGCTGGGAGATGTCATGTGACGGAATGTTGAGGTTGATGATGTCACAGAAGACTTTGTGATGTCACCATTAAGGTATATAAGGAGGCTCCACCCACTTGGAGCTCGTATCCCATTCGCCATACCTTGGTGCTGAGATATTCCCTAGAGATAATGAGGTTAACCTTATTGTTTTTGTGCTGTACCTTGTTCTACCCTGTTAATGACCATCGGCTGTCGGTGAGTACCTTGTATTATTACAAATGGCGGATGCTTAGAATGGGGAAGGTGATGGGGAGGGGTCCTGTAAGAATTTACCTTCTGTAAGAGGGGCTTATGGCAGGGAAAGTGGCTTAGGAAGGGGGTGTCAGAGGGGATATAAGTGTGGGGTGACCTCTCTGTCTCCCACATACCTGGAATGTTGTTGTCCCCTATAGAAGCTTAAAATAGGGTTAGATGTTCCCCCGTTTTTAGTCTTTAATCTCATAGATCTGTTCCCCTCCATAGTGTACCCGCATACTGAAAGGGCAATTCTGTCATTTAGAGTTTTATTTTGCTTAAAGGGAACTTGTCACTGTTTTTTTTAAATGTTTAAACTTTATGTTAAAAATATTATTTATAAATGTATAAAAATTAAATAGTGTTATTTTTTTTTAAATAACTTTTTAATTGTCAATTGTTTTTAAGTTGTTTTTATTTGATTTTGTATGTCAGGGCACAACACATACAGACTGCAAATACGGCAGCCCCCGGCCATAGGAGACTGCGGTCGGTGTCTGACCCCATCTCCTATACTGTGGCCGGATCAGATGTGAACTGCACCCCCCCACGGCGCATCATGTGTGATACCATCCACTGAGCGGTGTATCTAATCCTATCATGTGTGATACCATCCACTGAGCTGTGTATCTAATCCTATCATGTGTGATACCATCCACTGAGCTGTGTATCTAATCCTATCATGTGTGATACCATCCACTGAGCTGTGTATCTAATCCTATCATGTGTGATACCATCCACTGAGCTGTGTATCTAATCCTATCATGTGTGATACCATCCACTGAGCTGTGTATCTAATCCTATCATGTGTGATACCGTCCACTGAGCTGTGTATCTAATCCTATCATGTGTGATACCGTCCACTGAGCTGTGTATCTAATCCTATCATGTGTGATACCGTCCACTGAGCTGTGTATCTAATCCTATCATGTGTGATACCATCCACTGAGCTGTGTATCTAATCCTATCATGTGTGATACCATCCACTGAGCTGTGTATCTAATCCTATCATGTGTGATACCATCCACTGAGCTGTGTATCTAATCCTATCATGTGTGATACCATCCACTGAGCTGTGTATCTAATCCTATCATGTGTGATACCATCCACTGAGCTGTGTATCTAATCCTATCATGTTTGATACCGTCCACTGAGCTGTGTATCTAATCCTATCATGTGTGATACCGTCCACTGAGCTGTATATCTAATCCTATCATATGTGATACCATCTGCTGACCCGTGTATCTAATCCTATCATGTGTGATACCATCCACTGAGCTGTGTAGCTAATCCTATCATGTGTGATACCATCCACTGCGCTGTGTATCTAATCCTATCATGTGTGATACCATCCACTGAGCTGTGTATCTAATCCTATCATGTGTGATACCATCCACTGAGCTGTGTATCTAATCCTATCATGTGTGATACCATCCACTGAGCTTTATATCTAATCCTATCATTTGTGATACCATCTGCTGACCCGTGTATCTAATTGAATCATGTGTGATACCATCCACTGAGCTGTGTATCTAATCCTATCATATGTGATACCATCCACTGAGCTGTGTAGCTAATCCTATCATATGTGATACATAGCACTGAGCTTTATATCTAATCCTATCATGTGTGATACCATCTGCTGACCCGTGTATCTAATTGAATCATGTGTGATCTCTGTAATGACCAGTGAATGGCGCAGCGCCAACTAATATAATCCCCGCTGCCACCCGTCCATAGTGCCACTGTCCACATCTCGGTATCACATTGCCGTTAGTAATGAAATGCCTCTGCGCTGAGATCCTAAACGTCATCGTCCCTTATCCTTTTGAAAACGCCCAGAAGGGGGAGGAGAGATCAGACACATCTTGAGCAGATCCTGCGCACATTTATAGCAGTGGTAATGCCAGCTCGCAGTGCACTACGTTTTCATAGCAAATGCCAGCAGCTGCTCCTTCTAGTGTTTAAAAGTGGAAAAAACTTTTCAATCATTTTTCATATTTTATACCATTAAAACATTTTTAAATATTTAAGTAAAAATAAATCCTTAATACTTTACATTTTTTCAATTGTTGAAAAAAAATTTTTTTTCATGACACCTTTCCTAAAGATGTTGGGTCTCGTGTGTCAACTGAAAAACCAGCTGTTCTGACCAATCACAGTGCAGTTAACATTTTCTAAACTTTTAAATTTAAATTGAAGCTCTTCCGTGGTTGGTCACTATGCGGATCAGCTAATGATAACATTAACTCTTGCAGGACTTTTCATACTGGACACTTCACCGTCCATCATGTGAAAAAACAATATTCCATGGACCCAGGAGGTAAATTCCAAATTTCTTCCTGACCTCCTCTATGGGATATACCTGAAGCTTGCTGTATATTGTATCCGTCGCTCTCTGATTAGATGGATTGTGTATAAATACACAGTACTTTATTATGTTTTTTTTATTACAGGATGACCTACCATCTGCGAATCTCACGACAATTCCGTATGAAGATAACATCAGATATCCACTTTGGCTCTTCCGCTGCGCTGTCTTTGTCAAGGTGATGACAGTACTTGTGCTCATAGAGTGTTTCACCTTCAAACTTGTCCAGCTCCTGAGGGCGAAGCAAAGAAATCCCTGTGATTTAGATCAAGAACCAGGCTCAAAATCAGATCTGACCAAAAAAGCTGAACCTGATGTCGGAACTAAAACACCCACTCCTGTGAACAAATGCATTCAGAAAGAACTGAGTAATTGTAAGGAGCCAATCTGCATCCCTGAGATTCAGGTGAAAGAGTCAATGAGAACACCTATCCTGTCCAACTGTCCTAGTCCACCTATGCCTCCAGCTTCTCAGGATGCAAAGGAGTCTTCCAGATGCAAGTATAATGTGGCATTCAGCAATATTGTTTGGTTCCGTTATATACCTAATAACAACAGTGGTATAAAAGCTCAAAGGTCTAATCATCACCCAGAGAGGTTTCTGATCCGTCAAAGAAAACAACAAACCAGAATTCCAGAGCCAAGAACTCCAGAGCCGAGACCAACAGAGCCAAACACATCAGAGCCTAGAATGCCCACAACACTACAGCCCAGGAGAAAGAGATTTTTCTGTAGGTGTTTAAGGGGCGTGGAAGATTGAGGAGGAAATAACTGTCTATAGTTCCCGTCTCTTCTGTTTCCAGTCCATCACGGGTTTGAATAATTCCTCCCGATGTAATCAACATCTCAACACCTCTTTGTCTCCTCTAGACAACACCATTGAGTTAGGATGTACTTTTCCATCAGCAAACTTAAAGTTCACATCCTACAGATGATAAGAAACCTGACGCTCAGACCAATGAATGGCTGTATGCCAGAGAGTGATGACCTATTGATGGTCCACAGCCGGAGGGTCATTACTTATTGATGGCATACAGCCAGAAGGTCAAGAACGTTTGATGGCACTAAGCCAGGTCCCTCACTGATAACAAGGGACCCTAGTGAATACCAGTCATCTGCAACATACATACCCTAACTATATAGTTAATCCATCTCACCCTATACAATTGGGGAGGACACTTCTACCAGTGTCCACATCAACATTGACCTTCCATGCCTAATGCTGTTACACTGGGGGTATGTGGTCTATAAAACTCCATACAGGCATGGACAAACACCGCCACAGAAGAGGTAACATAAGCCTACGATACACTCGGACTGTCCCCACTCAGTGAGCTCCAACCTCACCAAGAACATACAGTGAAATAGCTGATAAAAATGTTTAGTATACTGTTTGAGTATTGATATGAGCTTGCTAACTATTATCTTGAAAATAGCAATGTCTCCATAAAGTGAAAACCAATGATGATGAAAATCATCAAGATAGTGTTGTAAGGTGGCAGCTGGACAAGTCCTGGATGGAGTGTATGTATCACCGAGGTGCCTGGCCTTGGTGATATGAAACCTGGAGAGAAAGCTCCAGCACTGATATTGCTGAGAGGTTTATTTAATGAGGCAGCATGGGTCCAGGTTTTTAGGAGCGACTGGAAGAGCAGGGCGGGACTAGTCGCTCCCATCCTCCAATCCAGGAGATGCAGCTGACTTAATAGAGGAGCTGAGCTGCTCATAGTGATCTGTTAGTCAGGGGTAGAAACACTTCTTAGTGCTGGCCTCTCAGAAAGGACAAGAGAGATTGAGACTGGAATTTACTGTTAAAAGGGTGAGTCCATACAGCAGTGTGGAATATTCTAGTTTATTTTCACCTTTACTTCGGGAAAAGGCTATGTGTTTCGTTTAACCTGGACATTTTATGAACTATAATAAAATAGCCTCTTTTCCCAATGAGACTTTTTGCCTATGTGAACGCTACCAGCTGCCTGAAAGTGAGTAAATCTCCACAATGTGTATCTAATGCCCGTCTCATACCTGGCCATTCATAATGAAAGTCTGATTCTGTATTGGATTTCACTAACAATGCACACACTAGCCAGAAAAATTACCCTATCAAATGATGTGCCTCCTCCTTTGAAATACAATCATTGACTGAGGCCCCGAGGGTAAGAAAGATGATGGATTAGGCAGAATTTACCTCCTTTTCGGAGACCATTCTCAATGGTGATACTCTAAAATCAGGAAAGGAGGGCACTTGTCACACGACATGATGAATAGAAGAAGCAATGACACTCGTACAGGAGCAAGTGCCAGTGGGCCTTTGCGGTGAAGTTCTGGACTGGGAACCAGCTCCAGCAGCATCTGAGTGAAAGGGATGCTGTCTCCTCTTAGCTAAAATAAGTTGCATCCAGACATCAGCGGCTTTTAAAGACCGACCAACTTATGGACTGAACTCTTCTTCATTACACCACAAGGCTGGTCCACCATGCAGAAGGACTAGGTGGACAACATGAGGCTTGCTCTGATGGCTAACCAGCTTAGTTTCCCAAAATGATCAGGTGATGTTTCTTTCTATACTGATCGAAAGCCGTAGTTCCTAGTCTACGCAATCCGGGACGTCCATAGCTTATTTTCCTCCTCCAGAGCCTGCAGTATGTCAAGGAATCGTCTGGCGGCAACATGCAAATGAACTGCTACACATGAGTTGTCCACACGTACCACTCGTCACCACCACGACCAGAGCTTTCAGGTGCCACCCACAGAAGAAGCAGATTTTGACCCAGAGGATCTTATAGCTGCACATCACCTCCCTAATGTTTCACCGATAACAAGGGGACTTGATGAATACCAGTCATCCTGAACTATCCACTGACTATCCACTAGTTACTCCACCTCACTCAATTCCATCGGGGAGGACATCTCCACCAGTGTCCACAGTAAGGCTGGACTTTCTCTTATCATGACAGCAGATTAATAAAAATCATAAAGCTGTAAAAGTATTGAGTCATTTATTTTATAGATGACGCGCCCCTGGGCCTGCTGTGTCGCGCAGCGTCTCGCGCACGGGGGCTTACCCGGAACTGGATCAGATGAGGGTTGTAGTCTCCGAGTGGCGGGGACCCGGTCCGTGCCCAGGGGGTCAGACTCAGTGTGTGGCAGTCTTGATAGATGTTATTTGAGTGTCGACTACGCCACCCGTTGACTTGCAGCTATGGAGCTGCCGCTGCAGGGCAGACCGCTGAGGCCGGTGTAGAATTGTGCAGCGTGATAGTATAACCCCCAACGGGAGGGGTATGGCCTCAGGGCAGCCGACGTGGAAGATGGGGGTAGCAGGAACCACTCAGAGACGGTGCGGTGTAATTCAGGGTCTTTACTGGTAACAACGATAGACCCTCCCGGAGTACTTGCTAGCGAACGGGGCCTGGTCAATCCTTGAGCAGATGGGATCTCCCCTGGCCAGGCGGAGTTGTAGGCCTCCCAAACTGACTGTACTCTTCTGGCTACCTTGCTAGAAGCGGATATAAGTAGCCCACGTCCCTGAGTGTACCGTGTGGTGCTCACCCGTATGGCCGGTGACTCGGGGCCTTCTATTGGCTTCCGCTCCACGATGGCGGTGCTGGTCCCACACATGTGACCGTGCCTTCGGGTTTCTGGGCCTGAGGACCTGAAATCCCCTGCCGGTCGGCTTCTGCTGCTGGGTAAGAGTTAGTCCCCACAGCCTCGGACGCCGGGTCCGGTAAGAAAGCTTCTCAGTCAGGGCGAGCTCTACAGCTGCCAGCCCCTGACTCGTAGTAGTATTGCTCCCACTGAGCTCCAGCTGTTTCTTCCTATGACTGTCTCTTGTCTCTACTCTCCTTGACTCCTAACCCTGCTTCAGCCCCGGGTTTATATAGGGGAAGTTCTTCCCCTCCCAAGACTGGGCAGGAGGTGTGGCATGCACAGGATCCCTGACCAAAGGACCTCCCACCTGCTCTCAGACATAACATCTCTATCACTGTGGCAACCAGACCCCTGGGGTGTCACATAGACGTAGAAAGAATAATATATAGAAAGAGGGCGCATAAGACAAGTAACTATAGGAAACATCCTGTATGTTACATGTCGCCTGACACATGACATAGAGTGACTTCTGACGTTCGTGATAAACCTGGACAAAATGATGCCATTTTTTATGCCACTGTCATTTGAACTCTCTATGACCTACATGCCCATATAGATGTCTTAGAAGGGTTGATCCCACTGATAGATTCCCTTTAAAGGGAACCTGTCATGTCAAAAATGTTATTAATCGGCAGATATAAGATTAATCTGTAGGTTAATAGCATTCTATAGCTGTGTGGCCACCGCACTGGAAGCCCGGCTACCTGGAGGAAATTAACTTTTTTCTCCGGCAGTCTCTGGCTTTCAGTCATAGAGGTGCAGTTTCAGTCACCGCTCACTACATAGAGAGCAGCGACTGTAACCACATCCCATCACTGACTGACAGTGGGCTCCCCAGTGCATCAATACAGAGCCACCTGTCAGTCAATGCCGGGGTGCGGTTACAGCTGTGGTGATTGAAGCTGTTCTGGTTGCGCCTCCATGACTGAAAGCTGGAGGCTGCTGGGAGGAATGAAGTTAATTTCCTCCAGGTAGCTGGGTTTCCAGTGCAGTGGATGCACAACTCTAGAACGCTAATAATCTACAGAATCACCCCATGTCTGCAGAATAATAGCGTTTGGGGACATGACAGGTTCCCTTTAACTGAATGCAAGTAAGGGCAGAGCAGAGATGAAGTTCCCGTCCCCCAAAGAGGAGCAGCTATGGAGCAATGAAAACGCAAGAGAGAAGACATCACTTAGAGTGAGTGGAGGTTGGGATACAGCCCTAACTTCCCTGGACAGCGGGACAGCTCCCTTGAATCGGAACAGTCCCACAGCATCCGGGACGGTTTGGAGCTATGCATACGCGCACACATTCACATTCACTACATATAGGCATGCGTACATAATCATTACATACATGCTCATAGGATCACTACACAATATGTACACAGTGAAACATTCACTGCACACAGACATGTGACGCGCCCCCTGAGCCGTGGGGTACTTGGTGCCGGGCCGGTCGTGGCTAGGGGAGATGTCACAGTGGCGGTGACCCGGTCCGTGACCCAGGGCGGTCAATAAAAGGGGATATTTACAGGGGATTTATAGTTTTTATATACAGTTCGTGACGCCTCCTGTGGTATGCGGCTATGTGGAGCCGCCGCTGCGGAGCAGATCCTCTGGAGCTGGTGTGAATGCAGCAGAGTTGGTTTAGCTCTCCACAGGTAGAGCTTAGCTCCAGGGCAGTGTAGATGTTGTTGTTATGAAGTAGCACTCGTGGTACAGTGTAGTGTAGGGAGTGATGGCGCAGAAGGAATAACTGACAAAGACGGTGGGGTGCAGTCTTCAGGGCTTTACTCACGAATTTCAGACTCCAAGTTACCAGGGCCAGGGTAACCTCCCATGTCATCCTGTGCTTACTCAGGGAGGGGTTCAGCCAACCCTCAGGTACCTCCAGAGTACATATCGGGACCCCCTTCTGTGTGTTCCTTCTGGCCGTCTCCCTGCACCTCACACCTAGTGTCCCAATCCAGTGACTGCGGACCTTGTCGGGCGACGTCTTCTCTGTCCCCTGGGTCCTCTATGGCTGCCTTCTTGGTGAGACTGATGTGGATTGTGGATGCAGTACCTGAAATACTACAGCCTCCGCTTTCCTAGTTGAGACTTGAAGAACTCTGCTAGTTTAGGGACCGGTCCCCTCTATGCGACCTGACCCTTCCACCGCCTGGCAGATTCAGGCGTACGGGTGGCCTCAAGCACTTCCCGTACCCCTGGGGTCCCTTCCACGTTCCTGGAGCCTTTCTCCCGCTCCCCTCCTCCTCAGTCTGTCCTGGACCTCAATCCAGGACCCTTCTCCTGAGCAGAGCTCCTGCAGAGCTCCTGCTCCCTCTACTTCTCCTCTCAGACTGAACTGTCCTTTCAAGATGGCTTCTCTATTTATATCATTCCTAACAAGTGCTCCCTTGATTTACTTCCTCCACCCACACCCACTACATGGTTCCCCCTCTCTTGGTTCCCCCTACTCCAGCCAGCGACAGGTCTCAGCAGGAAACGTGACACATCTTGCACTTCCAGCTGGTCTGGAGTAGTTTAGTGTTGGATGCAGGTGTTAGGGTCCTGGGCTGTACTCCTTCTTTACCTGAGAGTGAGATACCACACCTCTGGGTGAGATGCAGTACCTCTGTGGCGACTGAACCCTCAGGGGCGCCACATACCCCCCTGGTAAAACACAGCATGTCCGCGGGCTGGAAAAGAGTAAAACGCGGTTTTAGACATACAATTTTTTTAGAATGCATTCGCATATAAGATCATAAACAAACTTTTTCTTCCCTTTATGGGAGGCACACTTTTTAAACGTTACTGGTTTCTATTAGCATATCAGACATTATAAAAGCATTTTCAATAACATTCTTCTTCACATATAAAACATTTTTATCACTTTTCTAGTAAGTTCAGCAAACTGCAGTGAGATCTGTAACCAGGTGTCCATCTCACTGGGTAAGGTGCAACTTAAGCAACATGAGTAGAGATGAGCGGTGTTCGACTAGAACTGTTCGCCAATCTCAAATTCGAGCTGTTTTGGGCGGTGTTCGAGTTGTTCGACGAACCCGAACGATTTGCAAAAAATTCGGCTGTTCGAGGTTATGTTCGATAACTGTTCGTGCACCAAAAGCGTGTCCTGCATGTCTGGCGCTATTTAGAGCACCAATCATGCAGGGATTGTCTGCCACTCACTGTAATGCCACAGCCATGGTGGTTGTGGCATTACAGTGATTGCCCAAATCGATGGGAACAGTGCCAACAGTGAAACATGAAAAGCCGGCAATTCAGCAGCGGCATACACCTGTACCCGACAATTTAGAACCGAAAGAATAGAGCTTCACACATAGATTAGATAGATATAAACATGTCAGCCACATATATACGAAGTACAGTGAAAGTGCTGCTTACTGTACTTGTCATTTAGCGTAAAGGATTTATCAAAAAAAATAATAGTGTTTTCATGCACCGTCTCTTTAAAAAAGCCGGCCGGCAATTCAGCAGCGGTACCCGACAATTTATAACAGACAGAATAGAGCTTCACACATAGATTAGATAGATAGAAACATGTCAGTCACATATATATGAAGTACAGTGATAGTGTTGGTTACTGTACTTGTCATTTAGTATTAAAATAAAGGATTTATTATTAAAAAAATTGGCGTGGGGTTCCCCTTAATTTTAGGCTCTAGCGGAGGTTAAGCAGACGGCTGGGGCAGATGTTTGAAGCCTGGGAAGGGGGTAATACCCACGGAGCTTCCCAGGCTACTAATATCAGCCCCCAGCTGAATACATAGCCTTTACTAGCTATTAAAATGGGGGACCCCCCAAAAAAAATGACGTGAGGTCCCCCCTAATTTAATAGCTAGCAAAGGCTAGGCAGACAGCTGGGGGCTGATATTAATAGCCCAGGAAGGGAGCCATGAATATTGGCCCCCTCCCAGGCTAGAAACACCAGCCGTCAGCCGCCCCAGAAATGGCGCATTCATAGGATGCGCCAATTCTGGCACTTAGCCTCGCTCTTCCACGCTGCCCTGGTGCGGTGGCAGGGGGTAATAGGGTTGGGGTTGATGTCAGCTTATAATGCCAGCTGACATCAAGCCCAGGTTAGTAATGGAGAGGCGTCTATAAGACACCCCCATTACTAACCCCATAGTCAAAGTTAAAAAAAACACAAACACCCAGAATAAAGTCCTTTAATTGAAATAAAGACACAATCCTTTATTGTTCTAAATTAAACCATACTTACCGTCACGCCCATTCCAGCTGAAGCCAACGATCTCCTGCAATAAAAGAAAAATAATAAAGCAACCTCATCCTTACCTTTCCATGGTTCCCACGACAGCTTCAGCTCTGCTACATCGAGATGACAGGCTGGACCGCAGCAGAATGCTGCCATCCAGCCTCTCATCCCGCAGACACTGAGAAGCGCAGGCATGCTTGCGCTGCTCAGCGTCTCTCTGTGACGACATCCAGATGAGCCGAGTTCATGTCCAATGAACTCGGCTCACCTCATGCACGTCACTGACAGCGTGGGAAAATTCTCACGCTGAAGCGGTGAGTGCAGGAGAATTCTCCCACGCTGTCAGTGACGTGCATAAGGTGAGCTCATGTCCAATGAACTCAGCTCACCTCCTGCACGTCACTGACAGCGTGGGAGAATTCTCCTGCACTCAGCGCTTCAGTGTGAGAATTCTCCCACGCTGAAGCGCTGAGTGCAGGAGAATTTTCCCACGCTGTCAGTGACGTGCATGAGGTGAGCCGAGTTCATTGGACATTAACTCGGCTCATCTGGATGCCCTCACAGAGAGACACTGTGGAGCGCAAGCAAGCCTGCGCTTCTCAGTGTCTGCGGGATGACAGGCTGGATGGCAGCGTTCTGCTGCGGTCCAGCCTGTCATCTCGATGTAGCAGAGCTGAAGCTGTCATGGGAACCATGGAAAGGTAAGGATGATGTTGCTTTATTATTTTTCTTTTATTTCAGGAGATCGTTGGCTTCAGCTGGAATGGGCGTGATGGTAAGTATGGTTTAATTTAGAACAATAAAGAATTGTGTGTTTATTTCAATTAAAGGACTTTTTTCTGGGTGTTGTGTTTTTTTTAAATACTTTACTAGAAATTCATGGTGGTCATGTCTAATATTGGCGTGACCCCATGAATTTCGGGCTTAGGGCCAGCTGATAATGCCAAGCTGGCCCTAACCCCTTTATTACCCAGTGAGCCACCGCATCAGGGCCCTGGATGAGTTGGGTACAGCGCCAGAAGATGGCGCTTCTATGAACGCGCCATTTTCCGGGGTGGCTGCGGACTGCAATTTGCAGCGGGGGTGGCCCAGAAAGCTTGGGCCTCCCTGCGCTACGGATTCCAGCCCCCAGCTGCCTAGTTGTACCTGGCTGGACACAAAAACAGGGCGAAGCCCCACGTCAATTTTCTTTAAATTATTTCATGAAATAATTAAGAAAAAAAGGGCTTCCCTATATTGTTGTGTCCGGCCAGGTACAAATAGGCAGCTGGTGGTTGGGGGCAGCCCGTTCCTGCCTGCTGTACCTGGCTGGACACAAATATAGTGCGAAGCCCCACGTCAATTTTTTTTAAATTATTTCATGAATTTCCTGAAATAATTTAAAAAAATTGAAGTGGGGCTTCGCACTATATTTGTGTCCAGCCAGGTACAGCAGGCAGGAACGGGCTGCCCCCATCCACCAGCTGCCTATTTGTACCTGGCCGGACACAACAATATAGGGAAGCCCTTTTTTTCTTAATTATTTCATGAATTTCATGAAATAATTAAAAAAAATTGAAGTGGGGCTTCGCACTATATTTGTGTCCAGCCAGGTACAGCAGGCAGGAACGGGCTGCCCCCATCCACCAGCTGCCTATTTGTACCTGGCCGGACACAACAATATAGGGAAGCCCTTTTTTTCTTAATTATTTCATGAATTTCATGAAATAATTAAAAAAAATTGAAGTGGGGCTTCGCACTATATTTGTGTCCAGCCAGGTACAGCAGGCAGGAACGGGCTGCCCCCAACCACCAGCTGCCTATTTGTACCTGGCCGGACACAACAATATAGGGAAGGCCTTTTTTTCTTAATTATTTCATGAATTTCATGAAATAATTAAAAAAAAAGTACGTGGGGCTTCGCCCTATTTTTGTGTCCAGCCAGGTACAACTAGGCAGCTGGGGGCTGGAATCTGCAGCGCAGGGAGGCCCAAGCTTTCTGGGCCCCCCCCCGCTACAAATTGCAGTCCGCAGCCACCCCGGAAAATGGCGCGTTCATAGAAGCGCCATCTTCTGGCGCTGTACCCAACTCATCCAGGGCCCTGTGCGGTGGCTCACTGGGTAATAAAGGGGTTAGGGCCAGCTTGGTATTATCAGCTGGCCCCAAGCCCAAAATTCATGGGGTCACGCCAGTATTAGACATGACCGCCATGAATTTCTAGTAAAGTATTTAAAAAAAACACAACACCCAGAAAAAAGTCCTTTAATTGAAATAAAGACACAATTCTTTATTGTTCTAAATTAAACCATACTTACCATCACACCCATTCCAGCTGAAGCCAACGATCTCCTGCAATAAAAGAAAAATAATAAACCAACCTCATCCTTACCTTTCCATGGTTCCCACGACAGCTTCAGCTCTGCTACATCGAGATGACTGGCTGGACCGCAGCAGAACGCTGCCATCCAGTCTGTCATCCCGCAGACACTGAGAAGCGCAGGCATGCTTGCGCTCCTCACTGTCTCGCTGTGACGGCATCCAGATGAGCCGAGGTCATGTCCAATGAACTCGGCTCACCTCATGCACGTCACTGACAGCGTGGGAAAATTCTCACGCTGAAGTGCTGAGTGCAGGAGAATTCTCCCACGCTGTCAGTGATGTGCATGAGGTGAGCTCATGTCCAATGAACTCAGCTCACCTCCTGCACGTCACTGACAGCGTGGGAAAATTCTCCTGCAATCAGCGCTTCAGCGTGAGAATTTTCCCACGCTGTCAGTGACGTGCATGAGGTGAGCCGAGTTCATTGGACATGAACTCGGCTCATCTGGATGTCGTCACAGAGAGACGCTGAGCAGCGCAAGCAAGCCTGCGCTTCTCAGTGTCTGCGGTATGACAGGCTGGATGGCAGCGTTCTGCTGCGGTCCAGCCTGTCATCTCGATGTAGCAGAGCTGAAGCTGTCGTGGGAACCATGGAAAGGTAAGGATGAGGTTGGTTTATTATTTTTCTTTTATTGCAGGAGATCGTTGGCTTCAGCTGGAATGGGCGTGATGGTAAGTATGGTTTAATTTAGAACAATAAAGGATTGTGTCTTTATTTCAATTAAAGGACTTTATTCTGGGTGTTTGTGTTTTTTTTAACTTTGACTATGGGGTTAGTAATGGGGGTGTCTTATAGACGCCTCTCCATTACTAACCTGGGCTTGATGTCAGCTGGCATTATAAGCTGACATCAACCCCAACCCTATTACCCTCTGCCACCGCACCAGGGCAGCGTGGAAGAGCGAGGCTAAGTGCCAGAATTGGCGCATCCTATGAATGCGCCATTTCTGGGGCGGCTGACGGCTGGTGTTTCTAGCCTGGGAGGGGGCCAATATTCATGGCTCCCTTCCTGGGCTATTAATATCAGCCCCCAGTTGTCTGCCTAGCCTTTGCTAGCTATTAAATTAGGGGGGACCCCACGTCATTTTTTTGGGGGGGTCCCCCATTTTAATAGCTAGTAAAGGCTAGGCATTCAGCTGGGGGCTGATATTAGTAGCCTGGGAAGCTCCGTGGGTATTACCCCCTTCCCAGGCTTCAAACATCTGCCCCAGCCGTCTGCTTAACCTCCGCTAGAGCCTAAAATTAAGGGGAACCCACGCCAATTTTTTTAATAATAAATCCTTTATTTTAATACTAAATGACAAGTACAGTAACCAACACTATCACTGTACTTCATATATATGTGACTGACATGTTTCTATCTATCTAATCTATGTGTGATGCTCTATCTTTCTGTTCTAAATTGTCGGGTACCGCTGCTGAATTGCCGGCCGGCTTTTTTAAAGAGACAGTGCATGAAAACACTATTATTTTTTTAAATAAATCCTTTACACTAAATGACAAGTACAGTAAGCAACACTATCACTGTGCTTATTATATATGTGACTGACATGTTTCTATCTATCTAATCTATGTGTGAAGCTCTATTCTTTCTGTTCTAAATTGTCGGGTACAGATGCTGAATTGCCGGCCGGCTTTTTTAAAGAGACGGTGCATGAAAACACTAATATTTTTTTTAATAAATCCTTTACACTAAATGACAAGTGCAGTAACCAACACTGTCACTGTGCTTCTTATATGTGTGACTGACATGTTTCTATCTATCTAATCTATGTGTGATGCTCTATTCCTTCTTGTCTAAATTGTCGGGTACCGGTGTATGCCGCTGCTGAATTTGCCGGCCGGCTTCTTTAAAGAGAGTGTCTTCTGAGCAGTTTGTCAGCTTTTGGACACCTTTGCAGGTGTTTTCTATGTGTTTCTATGTGTTTTTGTTTGCCTGCCATTGGTTTTAACGGTGTTCGACGGTGTTCTAAGGTGTTCGACGAACAGTTCGACGAACAGTTCCGCGAACATCCCGGTGTTCGACGAACCGAACCGAACCCGAACACTACGGGGGTGGCTCAACACTAAACATGAGGGACCCGTCCGAAAACCCTCAACGTAGGCCCTGGGAGTGGCTGCAGGGCATAGATGATCCAGGCATTGGACCAATTCTTCGGCCACTCCAAACGGGTTTTTGTTCTGAGGTCAGTCTTGTCATATGAAACCAATAAGGAGCACTTTAAGAAGTGAAACTATTTACAATGGAAAGTTTTGGGCTGCTCACAGTCCTCAGTCTACAAGTTTTTGGTACCCTTACCGGGTAACTAAGTAAACACACACAACACTTTTCAACTTGCAGTGTCTCTGCTGTACCTTTCCGGGTAACTATATACAGTTCAATTAACTAAAACAGTTTAACAGTAGGGCTCCCTCTGTGGGAACTCCTGGTTTCTGCAGGCTGACCCAGCCGGGTCATCAGCCTCGTACTGCGGGGGCATGTCCCTCCTCTCCTTCGCGACTCTGTATACCTGGAGGGCATACCACCCGCGCTCGCCCTTGTGGTGGGTAAAGGTGACACGGTCACCGGGGTAGAGGTCTCGGCCAGGATGCCCCTGTTGAAGATGGGGTTCGACGTCCCGCCGATTGACAAAGATGTCCCGCTCCATCTGCGGCTCTCTGACAAAGCCCCACCCGGGGTCCAGATCAAACATTACTACTATCCCCTCCAGACGGGGACTGGATGTGGTGGACCTTGCTTTTCGGGCCCGGGTTTTGGCCGCCATGTTCCGGGCCTACATTTGCTCCCAACGTGCCTGCCGGTCATGACATTCCTTCTCCAACTGCAGGAGCTCCCGTCTACAGTACTCCTCCCTCCTGAGGGCCTGGCTCTGGGTCTCCCACGGGAACCCCATGAGGTCCCCATCCCAGTTGTCCCACTGGAACTCCTCTCCTCCTTGGCAGGTAACCGGGGGTGCAGGTGCAGGTGTCAGAGGGTGTCCTTGCTGGTCTTCATATTTGGCAGACAATTCGTAGGCGGGGCTTCTGTACACCCACTCAGGTGCAGGGGCAGGTGGCTCTGGTAGGGGGCCTAAGAGCAGGTCGGCGGAGAAGGCGCCCAGTATCGGAGGTTCCGCCAGGGGGCCTAGGAGCAGGTCGGCGGAGCAGGCGCCCGGGATTGAAGGTTCCACCAGGGGGAATAGGAGCAGGTCAGTGGAGCAGGCGCCAGGGATCGGAGGTTCCGCCAGGGGGCCTAGGAGCAGGTCAATGGAGCAGGCACCCGAGATCGGAGGTTCCGCCAGGGGGCCTAGGAGCAGGTCAGCACTCTCAGTGCCCGGGACAGGGAGTCTCCTCTTACCTGCTCCTGCGGCCGCGCCTGTGCCGTCCTCTGCCTCCTGGCTCTGTTCAGGCTCCTCCGGGGCTGGGGCACTGCTGGTTGAGTGCAGCACTGGTTGCTGCCAGATCACAAGCTTCTCCAGCAGCTCCTTCTTCCAGCCGGCGATGGCATCCAGCTGGACGCTCTCCATCCTCCGGCCTAGCTCCTGGATTTCAGCTTGGAGGAACTTGGTATCCTCCAGGGATAATTCTGCCATTGCCTGCTCCATGGTGAGAGGCGTTGCTGATCGCTGCAGGCAATGAACGGGAGTTTGCTCCTGACTCTCCTCCATGTTGCCTGAAGGGTGCGGTCTGTCTAGACTGCTGGAGACTCCGCCCTGTCTCCTAGGTTTCTTCTTTCCTCTCCCCTTTCGGGGGTGGTTCCATGGCAACTTGCTGTCGGACACACCTTGGGGCGGCCCCCCCAGCTTGATGGACACATCTACATACATGGTCACTGATGCTCGGGGCGAGCCCTGCTTTTGGCACCATTCTGGAATCCGGCCCAAGATGGGAGGCGGTTTCTTGTTGTCTTTTATCTCGCACATAATGGCGCCTGTTCTTCTGGGGCGGGCGCCACATTCAGTATACAATGCAGTCTCTAGGCGCACAATACCCGGTGATAACGGGTGGGTTCATATCCTGTTCGTGACGCCAAAGATGACGCGCCCCCTGGGCCGTGGGTACTCGGTGCCGGGCCGGTCATTGCTAGTTGAGATGTCACAGTGGCGTTGACCCGGTCCGTGACCCAGGGCGGTCAATAAAAGGGGATATTTACAGGGGATTTATAGTTTTTATATACAGTTTGTGATGCCGCCTGTGGTACGCGGCTATGTGGAGCCAACGCTGTGGAGCAGATCCTCTGGAGCTGGTGTGAATGCAGCAGAGTTGGTTTAGCTCTCCACAGGTAGAGCTTAGCTCCAGGGCAGTGTAGATGTTGTTGTTATGAAGTAGCACTCGTGGTGCAGTGTAGTGCAGGGAGTGATGGCGCAGCAGCAATAACTGACAGAGACGGTGGGGTGCAGTCTTCAGAGTTTTACTCATAATTTTCAGACTCCAAGTTACAAGGGCCAGGGTAACATCCCATGTTGTCCTGTGCTTACTCAGGGAGGGGTTCAGCCAACCCTCAGGTACCTCCAGAGTACATAGCGGGACTCCCTTCTGTGTGTTCCTTCTGGCTGTCTCCCTGCACCTCACACCTAGTGTCCCAATCCAGTGACCACGGACCTTGTTGGGCGACGTCTTCTCTGTCCCCTGGGTCCTCTATGGCTACCTTCTTGGTGAGACTGATGTGGATTGTGGCTGCAGTACCTGAAATGCTACAACCTCCGGGTTTCCTAGTTGAGACTTGAAGAACTCTGCTAGTTTAGGGACCGGTCCCCTCTGTGCGACCTGACCCCTCCACCGCCTGGCAGATTCGGGCGTACAGGTGGCCTCCAGCACTTCTCGTACCCCTGGGGTCCCTTCCACGTTCCTGGAGCCTTTCTCCCGCTCCCCTCCTCCTCAGTCTGTCCTGGACCTCTCTCCAGGCCCTCCTCCTGAGCAGAGCTCCTGCAGAGCTCCTGCTCCCTCTACTTCTCCTCTCAGACTGAACTGTCCTTTCAAGATGGCTTCTCTATTTAAATCATTCCTAACAAGTGCTCCCCTGATTTACTACCTCCACCCACACCCACTACATGGTTCCCCCTCTCTTGGTTCCACCCACTACAGCCAGGGACAGGGCTCAGCAGGAAGCGCGACACATCTTGCCCTTCCAGCTGGTCTGGAGTAGTGTAGTGTTGGATGCAGGTGTTAGGGTCCCGGGCTGTACTCCTTCCTTACCTGAGAGTGAGATACCACACCTCTGGGTGAGATGCAGTACCTCTTTGGCGACTGAACCCTCAGGGGCGCCACACATGCACATATGTATTTACATAGTAATGACATCAGGGGTGGATTAGATTCAGAGATTCAAGTTCTAGATAATGTGGGACATCTTCTCCACAACATTTACTTTACAAGGAATCACATATATTATTTGGAAGAGTTTGATGCAGTTGTTGATTCAATTACAGGAATGATAAAAAGTATAAGAGACGGATAATTCTCTCTTTCTCAATCCTCCCATGTTTGTCTAAAAAAATATATATAAAGAAAAAACACCAAAAACATCTGATTTCTGCTAAGAAGAAGTTCTTGAGTATAACTGCTCATCACAAGGGACAGTGTGGAATCTCAGAAAACGTTAATTTTGGGGTCCCCAATACAGGACATATGCATAATAACCTGATACCACTAAAACGCACACACGTAACTCTGTCCCACCATAGCACACGTATATAATCTAACCCTACTGCTCGCACACAGAACCATACGGCCCACACATAACCTGGGGCAAGGGATATGTATTTAGAGAGTTTGGGGTTTGACTTTAAGGGGTTTGGTGTTGGGTCGGTATTTATTTTAGGGATTGGTGTTAATTTGTGGGTGCAGGTTCTGTACTCAAGGATGTAGTCTGAGGTCTGAATTTAAGGGGTCTTTTCCCGCCAAGGCCCCCGAAAGAGTCAAGCCAATAAAATTTCAAAAGCGAAAGATCTCAAAACCAGCCGCATCTAAAAAAAAAACCCCTCAAATTGTTGCAGACAAAGACAAGAATGGAAAAAAGGAGAAAAGCAAAACCCCAAACAAGAAAATAATTAATACAACACCTCAACCCACTGAGGCATCCTCAGCACAAATTAATGTTGAAACGTAACCCCTTCCTGGTTGAGCATACACTACCAATAGATAACCTTAAACTCACAGTATTCTGTGAGTGCCAGGCACAGAATTTGCTCCAATCTCAGCTGTATAACCCCTTAGATGATGTAGTAAATCATAGCTGAAGCATCTAAGCGGTCCAATAGAGTTAGAGGATGTCATCCGGCACTGGTGTCCGTGAGGTGCCCCCGAGTCAGTCTGACATCTTTCCTCTTCCATTAGGACCAGCCTATGACAAGAACAGTACAGTGCAATACAGAAATATTATTAGAGATGTGATAAATCAAGTGGTCAAGTCCCAGAGTAGGATTAAAGAAATGCAAAAGTTTTTTTGAACAAAAGGAAAAGTCCCAAGTCAGAAGGTGTAGTGCCGGCGTCCCTGCCCTCTGCTAGGCAGGGACGCTGTTCCCCTCACCGCTCTGCTCCGTGCCCGGCGTCCCTCTCCCGCTCTGCTGGCAGCGCACGCTCCTTCCCGGCCACTGTGCTTAGGGCGCGCGCGCGCGGCCTCCCTCCCTCTTAAAGAGGCCGCGCGCGCCGTCCTAAGGAGTACTTTACCATATATAAGGCACCTCCTCCAAAATGGAGGTGCCCGAGCAATGTTGTTGCACCGTTCTACTCTGCTTCAGCCCTCAGGTCCCTTGCCAGTTACCTGCCAGTTACCTGCCAGATTCCTGCCAGCTTGCTGTCCTAATCCTGCCTGATTTCCTGTTACCTGCCTGCCTGCCTGAGGTCCGACGGTCTGCCTTACAACTCCGGTCAGTCTGTCTAAGGACCAACTTGCCCGCTCACCTGGGAGCGCACATCAGCTACCTGCCTGCTTGCCTGAGGTCCGACGGTCTGCCTTACAACTCCGGTCAGTCTGTCTATGGACCAGCTTGCCCGCTCACCTGGGAGCGCTTCTCCGCTACCTGCCTGCTTGCCTGCCCGGAGGCTCCGCTGTCACGTGCTGTGACCACCAGCTATTCCAGACTCTTGCCCGCTCACCTGGGAGCGCTTCTCCGCTACCTGCCTGCTTGCCAGCCCGGAGGCTCCGCTGTCACGTGCTGTGACCACCAGCTATTCCAGACTCTTGCCCGCTCACCTGGGAGCGCTTCTCCGCTACCTGCCTGCTTGCCTACCTGGAGGCTCCGCCGTCACGTGCTGTGACCACCTGCTATTCCAGAGACTCTCGCTTGCTCACCTGGGAGCACACATCCTCCATCTGCCTTGCTAGCCTACCTGGAGGTTCAGCCATCACAGGTCGTACCTACCCTTTACCTAGAGAATGCCCCGGTCACTTGCCGTGACCTCCAGCCCGTTCTTCCAGAGACTGCCCCGGTCACTTGCCGTGACCTCCAGCCCGTTCTTCCAGAGACTGCCCTGATCACTTGCCGTGACCTCCTGCCCGTACACCCAGAGACTGTCCCGGTCACCTGCTGTGACTGCCTGCCTGGTCGCCACCCGCTCCCTTACAAGGACCGCTCCCTTGTATAGTAGCCCAGAGGTTCCGCCTCCCAGACCCGTTACAGAAGGTACTTCTCCCTTGTACAAAAAGCTTTATCATGGGTAATAAAATATTAAAACAACTAAGCTACATTGGCGTATCCTTAAGATTATGAAATTGTGACAAAAAAACCCAGATTGATGAATAATGCTGATTCCTTATCATAAAATGGTCCTTACTCCTATTTTTGATTGGTTATCTCATCCTGTCCCCTAGACATTTTTTCTGCTTCTTTATTCTTGTGGTTCTCCAATTTGGACAATCTCTACTTGCTAGAAAGGTCCCTTTACAATAAACCTGATCACAAAGTCCCCTCTGCCTGCTGGGACCCCGAGCGTTAACCTGTTATCTTTAGGGAGGTTGTCGGTAAGTGTTCAAGTTCTCTGCAGTGCCTCCACAGGGGAAATGAAGCATTACACAGTTATCATTGACATTGAAGTGTTGTCTACGTAATACAGAACAGGACAGGTCCTCCAGAGACAATAGCTGTTATTATCTGAAAAATAAACATTTAAAGCCGTTCTCGTATATGCAAATATACCTTCATAGCCCGAGGGGGCATTTCTTCAGTGAGAGCAGTTTGACTTTACACCCAGTAATCATGCCCCTTGGACGTAATTCACACCATCCTGACATCTTCTGTTCTGTGCTTAGGAAACAAGGACATTGTACTCATGTGCGAGACTTCAAGCGCAGAAAAAAACTAGTGTTGAGCGAGCACTAAAATGCTCGGGTGCTCGAAGCTGGGGCCGAGCTCGCCGTGATACTCGAGTGCTCAACCCGAGCAACGAGCCCAATGTTAGTCTATGGGAGACCCGAGCATTTTTGCGGCGGCACCCCCGGCAGTCTTTTAAAAGCCTAACAAGTGCCCAAAACGATAGTGACAGTGCTCAAATGACATGGGGACAGCATGGGGATCACCCCAGGAAGCATTTCTGACCCCCACTGTTGTCAACAACGTGGTCAGAGGTAATAAGCCACTTTTACAGGCTCATAATAAAACGTTCAAAAACGAAAGTGAAACTTTTTTCCTGTGGAATATGTTAAGGAATTTCTTTTCCAGGGTAAAGACTTGTGTATAAGGTAAAATAAATAACCAAAAACAAAAATACTCCTCCACACCTTGGGCTATGTTCACAAGTAGCATTTTTTATGTGTTTTTGCACTTTTGTATTGCTTTCAACTGTGACAAATGCATTCACCGGGAAATGTCATTTTTAACATTTTACAACCTTATCTGGCCATGTGCTGTGTGACACATGCATACAGTGCTGAAAAGACATGGGGACAGCATGGGGAAGACCACTGGAAGCATCTCTGATTCCCAGGTCACTGCCTAAAAGTGTGCCCATCAGAAGTGATCCTTGCCGCATCAGAAGATGCAGATTTGCAACTATCCCCGTGCAAGTCCTTGTCCCAGGGCAGTGTTCAATTGTACCTCCCCCATTCCGTGCAATGCAAGCGCAAATATGCAGCTAACCACCCACCCACCCGCAGGCTGCAATACCATACTGCTAGCATGCACTTGAAATGGGGCCTTTTAGTTTTGAGGAGGCCGAAGCTGGCCACTACTTCATGGCTGCTTTGGCAGCGAGGTATCCATACTCAGTCCCCAGCCACCCGGTGGCCGGGTGTCCACGCTCGGTCCCCAGCTGCCAGGGGGCGGCTGGGTGTTCACACTTGGTCCCCAGCCGCCCCGCGGCCGGCAGTCCACACACGGTCCCCAGCTGCCTGGGGGCGGCCGGGTGTCCATTAACGGTCCCCAGCCGACCCGATTTCTCTGAGGAACATCCCCACAGACTTTTCTTAGCCCGGCCTACTTTAGGTCAGCATTGGACGAGCCCACCAGAGCACCAGACTCCTCCGGTGGGCCCTGGCTTCTCCATCAGGGGAGTTGAGAGTGCCAAGGTGAGGAGCATGATGATGATGATGATGACAAAAGTTTGCAGCTGCTTTGTTTTGTTGGAATGCAAGCGTAAGTGTGCAACCTGCCACCCACCCACACCCAGGCTGCAATACCATACTGCTAGCTTGCTTGCACTTGAAATTGGGCCTTTTAGGCATGTGGAGGCAGACGCCGGCCACCATGTCATGGCTGCGCCAGAGGCCCTTTTATCCATACTCAGTCCCCAGCTGCCCAGCGGCCGGGTGTCCACGCTCGGTCCCCAGCCGCCAGGGCGCGGCCGGGTGTCCACACACGGTCCCCAGCCACCAGGGGGTGGCCGGGTGTCCATACTCGGTCCCCAGCCGCCCCGCGGCCGGGTGTCCACACACGGTCCCAGCCGCCCCGATTTCTCCTGTTACCGACCCACACACTTTTCTTAGACTGGCCTGCTTTAGTGCAGCATTGGACGAGCCCACCAGAGAACCCGACTCCTCCGGTGGGCCCTGGCTTCTCCATCAGGGGAGTTGAGAGTGCCAAGGTGAGGAGCATGATGATGATAGAAGTTAGCATCTGCTTTGCTTTCTTGGAATGCAAACGCATGTATGTAGTAGCGGCTACGCCTTAGGTGGTCAGCATTTTGGCGCATATCCTACCTCCTCCGAGGATTGCTGGATGTTTTCCTGCTACTGTGGCGCCCAGCTGCGCTTAGTACCACAGATCCTAGAGGGGTGCATTACCGGATTTCTCCACAAGAGGCCCCCACAGCATTCACACACCTCCACCTTCCACCTCAGACCACCAGAGGGAGCCCGATAGGGATATAAATAGGGAAGGTGGAGCTAGGCAGCTCAGTGATTCAGCAGTTCCTGCTCAGACACAGAAGAAATCAGTGCAGTCGATCCAGAGCCTAGCAGTTCCTGCAGGAAGAGTTCAGTATAGTCTGTAGAGTGAGTCCAGACTAGAACTCACAGAGCTCATAATAGAGAGCTAGGAGTGTGCCGACACTCTGAGAGCGGCGAAGAAGAGCAGCGTCCCGGCTGCAGTGTGTGTAGCCTAGTGAGGGCCCGAGCGGGGCCGAAGGCGAGTGGAAAGTGAGTAACATAGGGGGCAGAGGAGCTGAACCAGCTCACCCCGAAGCCTATACCGGACACCGGGTCCGAGTCTACGTGGATCTTCATGACCAGTAGAAAACAACCGGAACCCCTGGCGAACTACATGTCCCAGGATCACCAAAAGCTGATACGTACCAGGGTCAGGAATCATGGAGACCCCAAAGAATAGGGAGAGTGATCTCCAACAGAAGGCCCTATCACCAAGTCAGCAGGTGCAGAACAGAAACCAAGTTAGGCCTAGCTCCAGGCAGGCCAGAAACTTACTACAGAGAGGCAAGAGATAGGAGGCCCTACACCCGCTCACTGGGGAGAATCCGGACGTGCACCCCTCACCCTACAGTGCTCCGGGACATGCCTGAATTTCCATCAGTAATAGGTACTGAAGCGACTATCGTGTCTGTCCCTGTTCTTGCTCTGACCCGGCTGGGTCTCGCCTGTCCTGCATCCCCTTCTCCGTACGCTGCCCTGAGGCCTAGCTCCATCTGTGAGGAGCTAGACCATTAAGCTGCCTTATCACCGGCCTCAGTGGACTGCCGCAGTACTGGTGATTCTCACCAGAAACCACAGGTGGCGTCACGAACTTTCATAGAGTTAACAAATAATCCCCTTTTAAAAGCTGACCCCAGGGTACGGGCCCGGGAGCAGACAACCGCTACATCCCCAAGGCCAGGCAAAGGCCCGGGTACCGAGTCGTCACCATCCCCCTGGGCTAGTCACTACTATCCCAGTTCTATGACTCCTGTTAAAACAAAGCTTCGGGTGATAAATGATGGATGAGGTGGTGGCAAAGGAGAAAGAGCAGGAGGAACAGGGACCATTCACATCAATATCAGGACAGTCAACCACACATGTCTTGTAGGATATGTTTCTGTAACAAAAGGAGCGGTTCTGCTATACAGTTATAGGGCATACAGTGAGTGCAATGCCTACCAAACATTTCGAAGCACTCCAATGCCCCTTGGAAGTAACATGGAGGTCAGAGGGCCTTAACTAAACCGTTTTTTTCCATTTATAGCAACTGGGTCTCCTGTACACTGTTGGCCTAAGCAGTGAATGGAAGGCTTTCCAAAAATTATGAGAAACTGCAATGCCCCTTGAAACAGACGTGGATTACAGAGTACTAAAAACCTTCTACCCATTATTGGGGAGTGGGTCTCCGTTAGTTTTCGCCTTTGCATTGAAAAGCAAAAGCTGACTAAAATTAGGAGGAAATGCAATGCCTGTTGGAAGAGTCGTGGAGGTTAGAGGTAATTAAAAACAATATTTCAATGCCCCTCGGAAGAGATGTGGAGGTCACAGTAGCTTAACATGACGATTTTAATGCCCCTTGAAAAAGTGGTGGAGGTTACAGTAGCTTAACAAGACGCTTTTAATGCCCCTTACAAGAGCCATACAGTACAGCATCTTAAAAACATTATTCCCATTATTGGGGAGTGGGTCTCCCATAGTATTAGCTTATGCCTTCCAAGCAAAAGCTGCCAAAAATTAGGACGGAGGAACTTGCAATGCCTCTTACAAGAGCCATGCAGTACAGCATATTACAAACATAAGTCCCATTATTGGGGAGTGGGTCTCCCATAGTATTTGCTTATGCCTTCAAAGCAAAAGCTGCCAAAAATTAGGATAGAGGAACTTGCAGCGCCCCTTACAAGAGCCATGCAATACAGCATATTACAAACATTATTCCCATGATTGGGGAGTGGGTCTCCCATAGTATTTGCTTATGCCTTCCAAGCAAAAGCTGCCAAAAATTATGAGGAAATGCAATGCCCGTTCGAAGAGTCGTGGAGGTCCCAGTAGTTTAACAAGACCATTTTAATGCCCCTCAGAAGAGACGTGGAGGTCAGAGTGGTATAACAACATGCTTTTAAAGCCCCTCAGAAGAGATGTGGAGGTCAGAGTGGTATAACTGTTATGAACTGCTACAAGCACTAAGGAAAGAAAGGAAAACTGTCCCTACAATAGGACTAAGCTGATTCCCTACGATGCTGCGTGGGACCTGTTCCTTGTGAACAGACCCGCCTAAGTCCTCGGCTAGTCTGAACGCAGACCTATAGATATCATAGAATCATAGAATCATAGAATGGTAGAGTTGGAGGGGACCTCCTGGGTCATCTGGTCCAACCCCCTGCTCAAAGCAGGATTCACTAAATCATCTCAGACAGATTTCTGTCCAGCCTCTGTTTGAAGACGTCCATTGAAGGGGAACTCACCACCTCTCGTGGCAGACTGTTCCACTCATTAATCACCCTAACTGTCTAAAAGTTTTTTCTAATATCTAATCTGTGTCTCCTCCCATTTAGTTTCATCCCATTGCTTCTAGTCTTTCCTTGTGCAAATGAGAATAAAGATGATCCTTCTACAATGTGACAGCCCTTGACATATTTGTAGACAGCTATTAAGTCTCCTCTCAGTCTTCTTTTTTGCAAGCTAAACATTCCCAAATCCTGCAACCGTTCCTCATAGGACATGGTTTGCAGACCAGTCACCATTCTGGTCGCTCTTCTCTGAACTTGCTCCAGTTTGTCTATGTCTTTTTTAAAATGTGGTGCCCAAAACTGTACACAGTATTCTAGATGAGGTCTGACCAAAGAGGAGTAAAGACCGATAATGACTTCACGTGATCTAGACTGTATGCTTCTGTTAATACATCCCAGAAGTGTATTTGCCTTTTTTGCTGCTGCATCACACTGTTGACTCATGTTCAGTCTATGATCTATTAGTATACCTAAGTCTTTTTCACATGTACTGTTGCTTAGCTCTATTCCTCCCATTCTGTATATGCTTTTTTCATTTTTATTGCCCAGATGTAATACTTTGCATTTTTCCCTGTTAAAAACCATTCTGTTGGTTGCTGCCCACTGCTCCAGTTTATTTAGGTCTTTTTGAATCTTCCCTCTCTCTTCTCTAGTATTAGCTATCCCTCCTAGCTTTGTGTCATCAGCAAATTTAATCAGTTTACCCTCAATTCCTTCATCTAAATCATTGATAAAGATGTTGAACAATACAGGTCCCAGGACGGAGCCCTGTGGTACCCCACTTGAGACATTCATCCAGCTGGAAGCCATTTACAACCACCCTTTGAGTCCGATCACTAAGCCAGTTATGAATCCACCTAACAGTTGCCTGGTCCATTGCATACTTGGTCATTTTTTCAATAAGGATGGTGTGAGATACTTTGTCAAATGCTTTGCTGAAGTCAAGATATACTATATCTACAGCATTTCCCTGATCCACCCAGTCAGTGATTCTGTCATAGAAGGAAATTAAGTTAGTCTGACATGACTTGTTAGTTACAAACCCATGCTGACTCTGGTTAATCACTTCATTCTTATCCAGGTACTTACATACATGTTGTTTAATAATTTGTTCAAAGATCTTTCCTGGTATAGAAGTCAGACTCACCGGCCTATAGTTCCCTGGGTCCACCTTCTTCCCCTTTTTGAAGATAGGAACAACATTTGCTCTTCTCCAGTCTTCTGGGACTTCTCCTGTTCTCCAAGAATTTTCAAAGATTATGGAGAGTGGTTCTAAAATTTCTTCTACGATCTCCTTCAGTACTCTGGGGTGTAATTCATCTGGACCTGGAGACTTGAACTTATTTATGTTAGCTAAATATTCCCTCACAATCTTTCTGTTTACAGATAACTTGGATTCCTCTATTCCTTTAAAAGGACAGTGAAGATTAGTTGATGTTACATTTTCTTTCTGAGAGAAAACAGATGCAAAATAGGAGTTAAAAAGTTTGGCCTTCTCAACATCCTCTCTTACCATTTCTCCATTTTCATCCTGTAAAAATCCTATAGCATCTTTGACTTTTCTTTTACTTTTGACATACCCCCAAAATCCTTTTTTATTGCTTTTGACATCTCTTGCAAGCCTTAATTCATTGTCAGCTTTAGCTAACCTGATACGTGCCCTACAGGATCTGCAGACTGCATTATAATCTTCTTTAGATATGCCTCCCTCTTTCCATTTAATAAACATTTCTTTCTTTCTTTTTAGCATGTGTTTAAGTTCTGTGTTCATCCATCCTGGTTTCCTTAAATGCTTCCCATTCTTCCTACTTTTCGGGATTGTTAACGATTGTGCTTTGAGAATCTCATTTTTAAAAATTTCCCATCCTTCCGGGACATTTTTGTCCTTAAGGACATCCAGCCATTGGATCCCTCCTATTCTCTTTCTGAGTCTCTTAAAATCTGCCTTTCTAAAATCTAACCTTGAAGTTTGAGTCTTCACATGTCTTCCTCCTCTAGATATCCAAAATTCTATAATAGCATGATCGCTGCCTCCTAGGGTCCCAGCCACCTTTACCTCCTCAACCATTTCCTCCCTGTTTATAAGGATTAGATCCAAAGTAGCAGATCCCCTTGCTTTCTCCCCTACCTTTTGGAAGATAAAGTTGTCAGCAAGAGAGGATAAGAATTTGCTTGACCTGTTAGTTTTACTTGAGAGAGATTCCCAACAAATGTCTGGATAGTTGAAATCTCCCATGACCACTACGTCATATTTTTTGGAGAACTTGGTCATTTGATACATAAAGAGTTCATCCATATCTTCAGCTTGCCCAGGTGGCCTGTAGTAAATGCCTACAATGGTGTCCTTTCCGTTGTTCTCTCCTTGTATTCTTACCCAAACAGTTTCCACATAACTCCCAGTCTCTGAAGCTTCAATCTCTGTGCAGATATACGCTTTTCTAACATACAATGCGACACCTCCTCCTCGTTTATCAAGTCTGTTTCTTGCAAATAAGTTGTATCCTTTTAGCCTTGTATTCCAATCATGTGTATCGTCCCACCAAGTTTCAGTGATTCCAATGACATCATATTCCTTTTCCTGCATTAGTAGTTCTAATTCTCCTTGTTTGTTGCCCATGCTTTGTGCATTTGTATAAAAACATTTTAGTTTGTGATTGGTTTCTCTTCCTCCCATATTTTTATTATTTAAATTGTTTTGTCTTTGTTCTTCCTTTCCACTTCCAGTAGCAGAGATCTCAATAGTATTTGTCAGCTGTATGGCTTTTTCTGGCCTTTTGCTTCCCTTCCCACATTGTTCTAGTTTAAAGCTCTCCTGATGAGTGTAGCAAGGCGACTTCCAAATACACGTTTTCCAGTCTTCGTAAGGTGCACCCCATCTCTAGCAAGTAGTCCATCGTATAGGTAATTCATTCCGTGATCCAGAAATCCAAATCCTTGTTGACGGCACCATCGACGTAGCCAGTTGTTCACCTGTAGAATCTTATTCCACCTCATTGTTCCATGGCCATCCACTGGGAGGATGGATGAGAAGACCACCTGCGCTCCCAATTCTTTCACTTTCTTGCCTAAGTCTTCAAAGTCACTGCAGATGGTTTCCAGGTCCTTTCTTGCGGTGTCATTTGTCCCCACATGTATTAGCAGGAATGGGTAGTGATCTGTAGGTCTGAAGAGTCTTGATATCCTGTCAGACACATCTTTAATTTTTGCTCCTGGAAGACAGCACATTTCTCTTGAGGTTATGTCTGGTCTGCAGATAGCGGCCTCTGTTCCTCTTAGCAGGGAATCCCCCATGACCACCACTCTCCGTTTTTTCTTCACAACATTCTTCTTTCTCCATCCAGGAGGATTCTGAGGGCTTACAAGGTTATTCATTGCTTGCAAAGTCTTATTTTGCGGTATTTCTTCATGGTTCTCCTGCGTGAGAGCCTGGTTCCTGAGCAGTATGGGTGCTGACTGCCTCTCGATCCTCCTGCTTCTGTGGGTCACATGCTTCCATTCCTCTGTTTCATCAGGTGCAGTTCGAATTTCTTCTCTTTCTGAATCATGAAGAGATAATTCTGCTCTGTCTAAGAACTCTTCACCTTCCTTAATGATTTTCAAGGTAGTTAACCTCTCTTCTAGATTTCGCAACTTTTCCTCCAACAGGGACACAAGCTTGCATTTCTGGCATGTGAAGTTTGGCTTTTCCACTGGCAAGTCTGTGAACATGTAGCAGGATATGCAGCTCACCAAATGGCTCCTGGACTCTTCCATGTTCTTACTGTTAATGTTCTGAAAACAGTGAAAAAAGCTTAAAAATGCGCGCGCCAAGAGGCGCGCGGTTTACCGATGCCCTCTTTTCAGCTCCAACAGCCAAAATCCAGTGTTCTTTGAGCTCGCGGAGACTCTTCACTTACCCAAAAATGCAGTGGGAATATGCAAATTATCTCCTCAGGACTCCTCCCCTGGTTTAAGGAAGGGGTCCCAGCAAGAACTAAGTACTGGGATATAGTTGGACACCTCCTAGCAGAAATTGTAGCAGAGCAAAGACAAACAAACAAACAGAAGTACTAGTGGTCAAAAGACCAAGCAAACTACAGAGTAAGGAACAAGGCACCTGGCTAGCTTAAGAGTAAATGTAACACTGAAGTCCAGCAAGGCCAGGAGGGTGGAGCTGGATTAAATAGGCAAAAAGTCATGTGACCAGCAAAATAGAAAAAACTAACAGGAGGGTTCTAACAGTACCCCCTCTTCTATGAGGATCCTCCGGATCCTCCAGGCCCCGGTCTATCAGGAAACCTCCTGTGAAACGCTCCGACAAGTCTAGGAGGAGAGACATCAACCGACCTTACCCAGGAGTTATCCTCGGGACCGAAACCTTTCCAAGCGACGAGATACTGCAATCTCCCTCTATGCCATCTAGAATTAAGAATGTGAGAAATTTCATATTCACCGTCTTCCTCCACCGGAGGAACAGAGACAGTGGCATCCCTATCAGAAACATCCGCATTTTCAAATAAGGAAACATGAAACACCGGATTAATCTTCCAGGAGGTAGGAACCTCCAACCTAACAGCAGATTGGTTAACTACCTGAAGCACCTTAAATGGACCTACAAACTTCGGGCCCAATTTCTTAGAAGGAATCCTCAACCGCAGATTCCTAGAGGACAACCAAACCATGTCACCAACAGTAAACAAAACCTCTTAACGTTTCCTGTCAAAGTACCTCTTGGATTTTTTGTTAGCCTCTTGAAGGTTAAGACGTACATCAGCCCAAACTTTCTCCAATTCACCGGAAAAATTCTCCTCCTCCGGCACAGCCGATACCAATTTGGAGAATGACCCAAACGACGGATGTCTCCCAGTACAACAAAAAAAAGGAGAACACCCAGCAGAAGAGGATGTATGGTTGTATGGTTGTTAAGAGCAAATTCAGCCAGTGGCAGAAACTCAGACCACCCCTCTTGATTGTCAGCCACAAAACAACGCAAAAACTGTTCAACATCCTGGTTCTTTCTTTCTGTCTGTCCATTAGACTCAGGATGATAACCAGACGAAAATGACAAATGGACTCCCAACCTGTCACAAAAGGCACACCAAAAAAGAGCCACGAACTGAGGTCCCCTATCGGAAACAATGTCGGTAGGAACGCCATGGAGCCTGACAATTTCTTTAACAAAAGCTTTAGCGAGTGTCCTGGCGCAGGGCAGTTTGATGAAGGGAACCAAGTGACACATCTTGCTAAAACGGTCCACGACCACCCAGATAACAGTGAAACCCTCAGAGGCAGGAAGGTCAGTAATAAAATCCATAGCAAGATGCGTCCAAGGAGCACTAGGAACCTCCAGAGGGCAAAGCAACCCTGCAGCAGGAGCATGTGAAGACTTAGATCTAGCACACACAGTACATTGATGCACCCACTTAATGACTTCCTTCTGCCACCCAGGCCACCAAAAACTGCGACCTACAAGTCTCTTAGTCTCCGAAATTCCTGGATGACCTGCCAACCGAGACTCATGAGACTCCACAAACAAATCTCTCCTAAAGTTCCTAGGCACAAACAACCTCCCATGGGGAGTGTTAGATGGGGCATCCTCCTGGGCTTTCAGAATCCCATCTTCCAAAACGGAGTCCAATGCTGCTATCACAACACCTTCCTGTAAAATGCTCTCCTCCTCGCTACCAACCATGGGAGAAAAACTGAGAGATAAAGCATCGGCTTTAACATTCTTGGCACCCGGGATGTAAGTAACAGAAAAATTAAACCGCGAAAAAAAAAGTGCCCACCTAGCTTGACGGGCATTCAAGCGCTTGGCAGTATCAAGATAGATCAGATTCTTATGATCAGTAAAAACCTGAATGGGAAATTTAGCACCTTCCAAGAGATGACGCCAATGTTCAAATGCGAGTTTAATCGCCAGCAATTCCCGATTACCGACATCGTAATTAAGTTCGGTCTCAGAAAATTTTTTTGAAAAAAAAGCACAGGGATGTACTCCATCCTTGTTTTCCTGAGACAAAACAGCACCGACCCCCACCGAAGAAGCATCAACCTCGACAAAAAAAGGCTTGGTCTCATCAGGCTGCATAAGGATGGGGGCAGAATTGAACCTCTCCTTGAGATACACAAAAGCTTCAATGGCCTCAGTAGTCCACTGGACCATATTCGCACCTTTCCTGGTGAGATCGGTCAGCGGCTTAACAATTATAGAAAAATTCTTAATGAATTTTCTGTAATAATTGGCGAAACCCAAAAATCTCTGTATCGATTTCAAACCAATAGGCCTAGGCCATTCCTGCACCGCCTGAACTTTCACCGGGTCCATCTCAAAGCCCTCGCTGGAGATAATGTAGCCCAAAAAACTAATTCTCTGCACAGCGAACTCACATTTCTACAGCATAGCAAAAAGTGAATTGTCGCTTAACAACTGCAATACCTCACGAACGCTCTGCCAATGAGACTCCAGATCCGGCGCAAAAATCAAAATGTCATCCAAATACACCACCACATTCTTACCGATCAACGGTCTTAGGATGTCATTAATAAGGTTCTGAAAAAACGCTGGTGCGTTGGTAAGACCAAAGGGCATAACCAGATTCTCAAAATGACCCACTGGAGTGTTAAAAGCAGTTTTCCACTCATCACCTTCCTTCATACGTAACAAATTGTATGCCCCCCGGAGATCAATCTTAGAGAACCACTTGGCCCCCACTAACTGGTTGAACAAGTCAGGAATTAATGGCAGTGGGTAGGAATTGCGTACTGTAATTTTATTAATTTCGCAAAAGTCCAGACATGGACGTAAACCGCCGTCCTTATTTTTTACAAAAAAAAAATCCAACAGACACAGGTGACTTAGAAGGTCTAATGTGACCGGCGGCCAAGCTTGTCTGTATGTATTCCTCCAAGGCCTTTCTCTCAGGGATAGTAAAATTAAATAAGCGACTCTTGGGAAGAGTTGCTCCAGGGACAAACTCAATAGTACAATCATAGTCCCTATGAGGAGGCAAAACTTGCGACTCCTCCTCCGAAAAAACCTTCCACAAATCCTGAATAGGTACAGGTAATTCCCCTCTTTCCACAGCAGCAATGCGACCGTTACAACATCTATCATAACACTTAGGACTCCAAGACTTAATTTCATTGGTAGACCAGTCCAGTACAGGATTGTGCAATTTTAACCAAGGTAACCCCAAAACCACTGGAGCAGGCAAATTATTTAATACCACCAAATCCAAATTCTCTTGGTGGATACCATTAATGGTGAGGGGAAATTCAAAAACCTTGTGAGTAATACCTTTCAAGGGAGAGCCATCACCAGCAACCACAGAAATAGGAGATGACAAAAGTTTGGATTCTAATTAAAATTTTTCCAAAAAACCCTCATCAATCACATTGAGTGTAGAACCACATTCCACAAAAACCCGAAATTCAATCAACTCCTCCTGGAATGAGGTGCTTCCAGAAAGAAATACTCCTTTTGAGCTTCAACACGCTATGCGAGCGTAACTGACGTCTTTTTTTTTTTTTTTTGGTCAAACGAAGCACACAGTTCTTAATAAAGTGGTCAGATTTGCCGCAATAAAAGCACAATCCTTTAGCATACCTGTGGTCTTTTTCCTGAGAGTGGGGTGACATCGCCCCAATCTCCATCGGTTCTCCACCCTCCGAACAGACCCTCTGAAAAATAGGAGCTGTCATAGTAGTAGATTTCTCTTCATTTCTCCTAGCACGCAGTCTCCTGTCCATACGTATGGCTAATTGCATTGCCTCCTGCAAGGTTCCAGGTTTTGGGAAGGCAATCAGCAGATCCTTAACCCTTTCACCTAGACCCTCAAGAAACAAACACTTTAATGCTGAGTCATTCCATTCCACTTCAGCCGACCATCTTCTGAAGTATGTACAATAATTTTCCACATCACCTGATCCCTGCTTCAAACGTCTTAATTCAGTTTCAGCAGATGAGACTCGATCAGGATCATCATACAACAACCCCATAGCAGAAAAAAAATCTTCCACAGATCTAAAACACGGATCATTAGGTTGTAGAGAAAAGGCCCATCCCTGTGGTTCTTTGTGCAAAAGTGACATTATAAACCCAATGCACTGTGATTCATTCCCCAAGGATCTGGGTCTTAAGCAAAAATATAATAAACAAGCGTTTTTAAAGGAAAAAAAATCTTGCCGTTTACCATAAAAAAAATCTGGAAGTCCTACCTTCGGTTCGACAAAATGCGCTCCAGGACAGCTACTTCCGTGTTGCTGGAGCTCGGCCACCTCCAAAGACTGTCCCTGCAGGGGTTGAGCCAATTCCTGAACCGACACCATGATGAAATCAGGATTTTTTTTTTTTTTTTCCTTAGAGTGTTTTATTTTTGGGCTGGACTTACTGTTATGAACTGCTACAAGCACTAAGGAAAGAAAGGAAAACTGTCCCTACAATAGGACTAAGCTGATTCCCTACGATGCAGCGAGGGACCTGTTCCTTGTGAACAGACCCGCCTAAGTCCTCGGCTAGTCTGAACGCAGACCTATAGATATAAGGAAGGGGTCCCTACAAGAACTAAGGACTGGGAAATAGTTGGACACCTCCTAGCAGAAATTGTAGCAGAGCAAAGACAAACAAACAAACAGAAGTACTAGTGGTCAAAAGACCAAGCAAAGTACAGAGTAAGGTACAAGGCACCTGGCTAGCTTAAGAGTAAATGTAACACTGAAGTCCAGCAAGGCCAGGAGGGCGGAGCTGGATTAAATAGGCAAAAAGTCATGTGACCAGCAAAATAGAAAAAACTAACAGGAGGGTTCTAACAATAACAAGACGGTTTTAATGCCCCTCAGAAGAGACGTGGAGGTCAGAGTGGTATAACAAGACGCTTTTAATGCCCCTCAGAAGAGACGTGGAGGTCAGAGTGGTATAACAAGATGCTTTTAATGCCCCTCAGAAGAGACGTGGAGGTCAGAGTGGCATAACAAGATGCTTTTAATGCCCCTCAGAAGAGACGTGGAGGTCAGAGTGGTATAACAACACGCTTTTAATGCCCCTGAGAAAAGACGTGGAGGTCAGAGTAGTATAACAACACAACAACACGCTTTTAATGCACCTCAGAAGAGACGTGGAGGTCGCAGTAGGTTAACAAGACGCTTTTAATGCCCCTCAGAAAAGACGTGGAGGTCAGAGTCGTATAACAAGACGCTTTTAATGCCCCTCAGAAGAAACGTGGAGGTCAGAGTGGTATAACAACATGCTTTTAATGCCCCTCAGAAGAGACGTGGAGGTCAGAGTGGTATAACAACACGATTTTAATGCCCCTCAGAAGAGACGTGGAGGTCGCAGTAGCTTAACAAGACCGTTTTAATGCCCCTCAGAAGAGACGTGGAGGTCAGGGTGGTATAACAACATGCTTTTAATGCCCCTCAGAAGAGACGTGGAGGACAGAGTGGTATAACAAGCCGGTCTTAATGCCCCACAGAAGAGACGTGGAGGTCACAGTAGCTTAACAAGACCGTTTTAATGCCCCTCAGAAGAGACGTGGAGGTCAGAGTGGTATTACAACATGCTTTTAATGCCCCTCAGAAGAGACGTGGAGGTCAGAGTGGTATAACAAGACGCTTTTAATGCCCCTCAGAAGAGACGTGGAGGTCAGAGTGGTATAACAAGATGCTTTTAATGCCCCTGAGAAGAGACGTGGAGGTCAGAGTGGTATAACAACACGCTTTTAATGCCCCTCAGAAGAGACGTGGAGGTCAGAGTGGTATAACAAGACGGTCTTAATGCCCCTCAGAAGAGACGTGGAGGTCGCAGTAGCTTAACAAGACCGTTTTAATGCCCCTCAGAAGAGACGTGGAGGTCAGAGTGGTATTACAACATGCTTTTAATGCCCCTCAGAAGAGACGTGGAGGTCAGAGTGGTATAACAAGACGCTTTTAATGCCCCTCAGAAGAGACGTGGAGGTCAGAGTGGTATAACAAGATGCTTTTAATGCCCCTGAGAAGAGACGTGGAGGTCAGAGTGGTATAACAACACGCTTTTAATGCCCCTCAGAAGAGACGTGGAGGTCAGAGTGGTATAACAAGACAGTTTTAATGCCCCTCAGAAGAGGCGTGGAGGTCACAGTAGCTTAACAAGACCGTTTTAATGCCCCTCAGAAGAGACGTGGAGGTCAGAGTGGTATTACAACATGCTTTTAATGCCCGTCAGAAGAGACGTGGAGGTCAGAGTGGTATAACAAGACGGTTTTAATGCCCCTCAGAAGAGACGTGGAGGTCAGAGTGGTATAACAACACACTTTTAATGCCCCTCAGAAGAGACGTGGAGGTCAGAGTGGTATAACAACACACTTTTAATGCCCCTCAGAAGAGACGTGGAGGTCGCAGTAGCTTAACAAGATGCTTTTAATGCCTCTCAGAAGAGACGTGGAGGTTAGAGTGGTATAACAAGACGCTTTTAATGCCCCTCAGAAGAGACGTGGAGGTCAGAGTGGTATGACAACACGCTTTTAATGCCCCTTGGAGAGACGTGGGGGTCAGAGTGGTATAACAACACGCTTTTAATGCCCCTCAGAAGAGACGTGGGGGTCAGAGTGGTATAACAACACGCTTTTAATGCCCCTTGGAAGAGACGTGGAGGTCTGAGTGGTATAACAACACGCTTTTAATGCCCCTCAGAAGAGACGTGGAGGTCCCAGTTGCTTAAGAAGACGCTTTTAATGCCCCTCGGAAAAGTGATGGAGGTCCCAGTAGCTTAACAAGACGCTTTTAATGCCCCTCAGAAGAGACGTGGAGGTCCCAGTAGCTTAACAAGATGCTTTTAATGCCCCTCGGAAAATTGGTGGAGGTCGCAGTAGCTTAAATAGACGCTTTTAATGCCCCTTACAAGAGCCATACAGTACAGTATCTTAAAAACATTATTCCCATTATTGGGGAGTGGGTCTCCCATAGTATTTGCTTATACCTTCCAAGCAAAAGCTGCCAAAAATTAGGATGGAGGAACTTGCAATGCCCCTTACAAGAGCCATACAGTACAGCATCTTAAAAATATTATTCCCATTATTGGGGAGTGGGTCTCCCACAGTCTTTGCTTATGCCTTCCAAGCAAAAGCTGACAAAATTAAGGACGGAGGAACTTTCAATAATGGCAACACGGACCACGGTCACCCTGGTGGTATAGTGGTGGTGGAGGCTGAGGATAAGGAGAAGAACATAAAACCGCCGAAATGAGGAAGCGTATACCCATGTGTGGGTGTGAAGCGGTGCATGTGAATACACCTCCCGAAAAAACATATTGGATATGACTTTATGTTACTCTGCTGTCATTTGTTGGTGATGAGAAGTCTGGCCCAATCCAGCCCTTGTTCATTTTGATAAGGATCAGCTTGTCAGCATTGTCAGTTGACAGGCGAGTGCGCTTATCAGTTATAATTCCCCCAGCGGCACTAAAAACACGCTCCGATAACACGCTAGCGGCAGGGCAGGCCAGGACCTCCAAGGCGTACAGAGTGAGTTCATTCTAAGTGTCTAGCTTGGATACCCAATAATTAAAAGGCACAGAGGAATCACGGAGGACGCTGGTTCGGTCGGCAAGGTACTCCCTCACCATCTTTTGAAACTTTCCACTCCTTTTGAGAGTACCCCGCGCCTCAGGGCCTGTAAGCTGGGCGGGTCTCATAAAACTGTCCCAGAACATTGACAGTGTTCCCCTGCCTCTGCTGGATTGGAGTTGCCTCTCTCTTGCTTGTACGCCTTGGTTGGTCAACGAACTGTGACCTCTGCCGCTAGCGTGTTCAGATGGGAACTTTTTTTAACAGTTCTGCAGCAAGGGCCTCTGGTACTGCCCCATTTTTGTAGACCTCTCCACCTCAGGAATAAGAGAGTGAAAGTTCTCCTTGTAGCGGGGGTCTAAAAGTGTCACCAACCAGTAATGACTGTCACCCAACATTTTGACAACGCGAGGGTCACGGTTAAGGCAGTGTAACATAATGTCAGCCATGCGTGCCAGACAGGTAACGGGCAAGACTTCTGTGTCCTCACCAAGATGACGACTGACCATGCTCTCCTCCTCCTCCCCCCTGTCCTCAGGCAACCCACGCTGAACCAATGATATGACAGTTGTACAGGTACCACCGTCTACAGCGCATGACTCAAGCTCCTGTTCTTCTTCCTACTCCTCCTCCTCTCCCTCATTGTCCCCCAATGTACGTTGGGATGAGATGAGGCTGGGCTGTGAGTAATCGACCGCTACGGCTTCTTGATCCATCTCATCATACTCTGGCTGCAATGCCTCCTCTTTAATTCTCTGCAGAGCGCGTTGCAAAAGACAGACAAGTGGAATGCTGACGCTAATGATGGCATCATCGCCACTCACCATCTGGGTGGACTCCTCAAAGTTTGTCAAGATGGTACAGATGTCAGACATCCAGGTCCACTCCTGAGGTCTTATGTGTGGAGTCTGACCTGAATATCAACGGCCTTGTTGCAGCTGGTACTCCACAACTGCTCTCTTCTGCTCACAAATCCTTTGCAACATGTGGAGGGTAGAGTTCCAACGTGTGGGGACATCACCCACCAGTCGGTGTGACGGAAGCTGCAAACACTGCTGCAACACAGCAAGGGCGGCAGAAGCTGTAGCCGACTCGCGAAAATGAGCTGACAGGCGACGTACTTTGACGAGCAGATCTGGCAACTCGGGGTACGATTTAAGAAATTGCTGAACCACGAGTTTAAACACATGAGCCAGGCATGGTACGTGTGTGATCTCGCCTCGCCTCAGAGCCGACACCAGGTTACGGCCATTGTCACACACGACCATGCCTGGATGTAGGTTCAGCGGTCTCAGCCACAGATCTGCCTGCTCTTTCACAGCTGTCCACAACTCACAAGCAGTGTGAGGTTTCTCACCTAAGCTTATGAGTTTCAGCACAGCCTGTAGCCGCTTGGCAGAGGCAGTACTGCAGTGCTTCCAGCTTGTAACTGATGTGTTGATATCTGAGATGGAGGCTGAACATGAGGAGGAGGAGGAGGATGATGCGCAGCATCTGTACACTGTGGGGGCAACTCTGACTGACATAGGGCCCGCAATCCTCAGTGTGGGGAGGATGTGTTCCGTCCCAAGGTCCAACTCGGTCCCGGCTTCCACTATATTTACCCACTGTGCCGTCAGGGAGATGTACCGTCCCTGGCCACAAGCAATTGTCCACGTTTCCATTGTCAGGTGGACTCTCCCAGTAACTGCGTTGTTGAGGGTACAGCAGATGTTTTGGGACACGTGCTTGTGTAGTGCGTTGATGGCACACCAGGCAAAATAGTGTCGGCTGGGGACCAAGTACCGACCGCCGCCATAAGGTTGCGGAAGGATTCCGTCTCCACCAGCCTAAAAGGCAGCATTTCCAATGCAAGTAGTCGTGAAATGTGCGAATTTAGGACTGTGGCCTGTGGGGCGTTAGCTGAAAATTTCCACTTTCGTTCAAAGGTCTGGGATATGGACAATTGAACGCTGCGGTGGGACGTGGACGTTGATGCTGTTTCTTGAGAAACTGCCATAACAAGTGAAGACTGAGAGGAGGGGGCATCTTTGCATGCAGTATGGACAGGGGATTGCCTTGCACACACAACAGGGGGTTCTATTGCCCGCACAACAGTGGAAGAAGCAGTGGTGACACCCGCTGACACTGGTCGTGGACCCTGGGGTTCGCCCCACAAAGTCGGGTGCTTTGCTGCCATATGCTTTGCTGCCATGTGCCTGATCATGCTGGTGGTGGTCAGGCTGGTAGCTTTGTCACCCCTGCTGATGCTGGCATGGCAGGTGGTACAAATGGCCTTTTTGGGGTTATCAGCAGAGTCTTTAAAAAAATTCCAGACTCTGGAAGACCTACCGCTTGTACTGGCAACGTCCCTTGTGTTGGTGTTACGTGGAACGGTTGGCCGCCTTCTGTCTGCGGCCACCACACTGCTTCTTCCTGCCTGTTGGGGTACTCTGCCTCCCTACCCCTATGTGCTGCTGGCCTCACTCTGCATGTCCTCCTGCCACGTTGGGTCAGTTACTAGATCATCCACCACCTCCTCCTCTTCCACTTGCGCACCACGATCCTCCTCCTCACTTCCTGGCAATTGTGTCTCGTCATCGTCCACCTCTTGTGACAAATTGCCAGCGTCGACTTCCTGTGGCCGTGGCTGTTCAAATATTTGTGCATCGCTACATGGGATCTCCTCTTCCACCACTTCAAGCGGAGCAGGCGAGGGGCACAAATCTGGAAATGGACCAGTGAACAGCTCTTCAGAATGTCCAAGTGTGGGATCAGTTGCTGCCTGACGACACTCGGCATGGTGGGAGGAAGGAGCATCAGGGTGAGGAGGAGTATGCGGTCGAGACTCACGGCTGCTAAGAGTCAACCGTGTGGAAGACAGGCCGGAGGTGGTGGTGCCCAGGTAACTGGAAGTATTATCTGCTATCCAATTAATAACCTGTTCACACTGATCAGTTCGCAATACTGGTGTTGACCAAATTACTAGGGAAGCACAGAACAAGAAGTGGGAGCGAGAAGATGTGGCTGTTGGTTGTGGCACATTTTACTGTTTTTCTTTACGGAAAAAATACCAAAAGCTGAATAATAGAGATTTCTTACCGTGGAACAGCAAAACCACAGTTATAATTTACTAGTGTATGTAGACGAGACTTTTT